>NC_086449.1:6434369-6699369 GCF_028390025.1 Pseudophryne corroboree | reverse complement strand
GTATGAGTAAGTCCAGGGCTGCGCAGACATTGCACACAGTGGATTTTTGTAGCTCTGCGTACACATAGGACTGCACACTTGCACGAAGAATCTACACTCCCCCTGGAAGCGGCGAATATCCGAACGCAAGACAGCAAAATTTGCAGCCCAGCGATCACCCTCAATGTTTGTTTAACGCGATGGAAGTAATGCTTTTAATCCTTCTGCTTCTTTTGTTCATAGATCTACTGTACATATATATATATATATATATATATATATATATATATATATATATATATACTGCTCAAAAAATAAAGGGAACACTTAAACAACACATCCTAGATCTGAATGAATGAAATATTCATATTAAATACTTTGTTCTTTACATAGTTGAATGTGCTGACAACAAAATCACACAAAAATTATCAATGGAAATAAAATGTATTAGCCCATGGAGGTCTGGATTTGGAGTCACACTCAAAAATAAAGTGGAAAAACACACTACAGGCTGATCCAACTTTGATGTAATGTCCTTAAAACAAGTAAAAATGAGGCTCAGTAGTGTGTGTGGCCTCCATGTGCCTGTATGAACTCCCTACAACGCCTGGGCATGCTCCTGATGAGGTGGTGGATGGTCTCCTGAGGGATCTCCTCCCAGACCTGGACTAAAGCATCCGCCAACTCCTGGACAGTCTGTGGTGCAACGTGGCGTTGGTGGATGGAGCGAGACATGATGTCCCAGATGTGCTCAATTGGATTCAGGTCTAGGGAACGGGCGGGACAGTCCATAGCATCAATGCCTTCGTCTTGTAGGAATTGGTGACACACTCCAGCCACCTGAGGTCTAGCATTGTCTTGCATTAGGAGGAACCCAGGGCCAACTGCACCAGCATATGGTCTCACAAGGGGTCTGAGGATTTCATCTCTGTACCTAATGGCAGTCACATGGAGGGCTGTGCAGCCCCCCAAAGAAATGTCACCCCACACCATTACTGACCCACTGCCAAACGGGTCATGCTGGAGGATGTTGCAGGCAGCAGAACATTCTCCTTGGTGTCTCCAGACTCTGTCACGTCTGTCACATGTGCTCAGTGAGAACCTGCTTTCATCTGTGAAGAGCACAGGGCGCCAGTGGCGAATTTGCCAATCTTGGTGTTCTCTGGCAAATGCCAAACGTCCTGCATGGTGTTGGGCTGTAAGCGCAGCCCCCACCTGTGGATGTCGGGACCTCATACCACCCTCATGGAGTCTGTTTCTGATCGTTTGAGTAGACACATGCACATTTGTGGCTTGCTGGAGGTCATTTTGCAGGGCTCTGGCAGTGCTCCTCCTGTTTCTCCTTGCACAAAGGCGGAGGTAGCATTCCTGCTGCTGGGTTGTTGCCCTCCTACGGCCTCCTCCACGTCTCCTGATGTACTGGCCTGTCTCCTGGTAGCGCCTCCATGCTCTGGACACTACGCTGGCAGACACAGCAAACCTTCTTGCCACAGCTCGCATTGATGTGCCATCCTGGATGAGCTGCACTACCTGAGCCACTTGTGTGGGTTGCAGACTCCGTCTCATGCTACCACTAGAGTGAAAGCACCACCAGCTTTCAAAAGTGACCAAAACATCAGCCAGAAAGCATAGGAGCTGAGAAGTGGTCTGTGGTCACCACCTGCAGAACTGCTCCTTTATCGGGGGTGTCTTGCTAATTGCCTATAATTTCCACCTGTTGCCTATTCCATTTGCACAACAGCATGTGAAATTGATTGTCAATCAGTGTTGCTTCCTAAGTGGACAGTTTGATTTCACAGAAGTGTGATTGACTTGGAGTTACATTGTGTTGTTTAAGTGTTCCCTTTATTTTTTTTGAGCAATGTGTATATATATATATATATATATATATATATATATATATATATACTGGGACACACAGCACAGCACACTATTGGTACAAAACCATTGAGTGCTATTACTGATTTTAATTCTTTCAGTATCACATGCCTATTTTAAAGATTGATCAGGTTGTGAATCATATGAATCTCCAGTGGGTTTTTTATTCCATAATTTCCACACTTTTATCCCTCCTGATTGGCCAGGCATTATTGTCTATGTACTCATTGTGGATGATCCACTTTTTACCGATGTTAATATCCCAGAGCAAATGAATCCATTGATTGTTTGAGGCTAATTACTTGAATAAGATGTACCCCTGATGAAGTCTCTGTGAGAGATGAAACGCGTTGGGGATTATCAAATTTGTTGTGATCTGTCCTCCAATTTACAATCCTTGAAGTAGGAGTTTGCAAAAGAAATATTTGTACATCTGCTCTTATGTGGCCCACCACTGGGTGTTAGTGGTGGTTGAAATGTTTTATGGACAGTTATATCAATACAGTATCAGATGAGCTTTTATAAATTTTAATAAATTTTGCGTATTGGAACATATTGTTTGTTTTCCTAAACAAGATTTTATTTGACATTAGGTCATTCTGTCACAAAAATAGGGGTGTTATAACAACTCCAAGGTGCCAATTACACTAATACTACACATGTATGTATATATATATATATATATATATATATATATATATATAGCAAGTGCTGGCTCTCTGGGATGGATTACTGCTCCTCTCCTCTATGCATAAAGAACCAGGCGGCACTCCACAGATTTAAATACCGTATATACTCGAGTATAAGTCGACCCGAATATAAGCCGAGGCACCTAATTTCACCCCAAAAAACTGGGAAAACTTATTGACTCGAGTATAAGCCTAGGGTGGGAAATGCAAGTCTAGCCGTACACAGCCCTCAGTGCCAGATATGCCCCCACATTGCCAGATATGCCCCCACATTGCCAGATATGCCCCCACATTGCCAGATATGCCCCCACAGTGCCAGATATGCCCTCATAGTGCCAGATATGCCCCCACAGTGCCAGATATGCCCCCACAGTGCCAGATATGCCCCCACAGTGCCATACTGCCAGATATTCCCCCACGGTGTCAGATATACCCCCACAGTGCTACATGTGCCCCCACAGTGCCAGATATGCCCTCATACTGCCAGATTTTCCCCACGGTGCCAGATATGCCCCCACAGTGCTACACATTCCCCCACAGTGCCAGATATGCCCTCACAGTGCCAGATATACCCTCATGGTGCCAGATATGCACAGCCCCCAACCCCCCCCCCCCCCCCCCACTGCCGCCGCCTGTCTCTACTCACCATTGACGGGCTGTGTGTAAACGAATTAAGGGGCAGCGGAATGCGGGCAGCAGCAGGCGGTGCGGGCATCGGTGGCCGGCCTTAGGTCATACAGGAAAGTCTGCAGCGGCTGAGGAGGCGGGCGGCGCGGCGGTGCTTCAGCGAGCAGGGAGAGGGAGACGGATGGCTGCAGCAGCGTCACTGATTGATGCACCAATTACAGTGCGCTGCTGCGGCTCCCGTGTCCCCCTCCCTCCTCCTCCTTCCCTCCTTCCCAGAGATCTCTACGCTCTGCTCCGGAGCATCACTCGAGTATAAGCCGAGGGGGAACTTTTTCAGCACAAAAAATGTGCTGAAAAACTCGGCTTATACTCGAGTATATACGGTAAATGAAAAATGTATTCAAAATAAATCAAGCAATGACAAGCATAGTGGACACCAACGTTTCAACGCCTCCTGGGCGTTTTTGTCAAGGTGCTACGCTGTGTAGTGTATTACAGTTGTATTTCCTTACCTTTTAAAGGGTGTATGAGTAAGACTGCCTCCCCTCCATGCCGGCGTCCTCCTGGGACCGGGAGCCGCGTCTCGAAGCGCTTCCGGTTGGACGTAGCGGGCGTGATGACGTTCACCGCTGCGTCCTCTCTGATTGGCCTGCGTGCGCCAGCTCTCCGTTGCCAGGGGTACCATTACTATGGAGACAGGGAAACAGAAACTGTTACAGTGCCGTGAATATGCAATGGTGGTCGATAAAAGGACAGTGAGTGCCATTATATACACATAGATATATATATAGAAATCCAATTCAGCCGGCACTCCTTGCTTTAAAGATAACTGGTCCCGGTGTCCAGTGCAGAAAAAAATCAACATATCCTTACAACAGGCACGGCACTCCAGGGACTCGTTCCAGAAAACCTTTTATTGCGGTGCTAACATCTACATGTTTCAAGGCCTCAGCCCCTTCGTCAGGATACACCAATACTCACAAGACATACATACATATAACATTTATATACCTGGCTGATACCAGACATCACCTCCCGCCGACGTCCGCGTCCACAGCTGCTGCCGCTGATTCACCCCCGGCGTCTCACTTCCGGGTCACGCAAGACGCGGTTGCTAGGCCACCGCTAGCTTGCGCTCCTATACAGTAAGCCCGGCTTCCGTGTCATCCAGCGTTCGCGGCTATGGGCAGACCTGGCGGAATAAACATAGTGCATTTAAAAACAAACATTAAAACATTTGCTTATTAACACATGGATCTAGATCAACAATCTATTAACCTACCCTGCTATTACTTATTCTACCGGAACCATCAGAAAACCCTGTCACCCATACCTAATGTATGGCTCACCCAATGCTCAATATATGAACCACGATGCATACTAAACCACTTCAATGCACCCACCTGCTAACCTCTATTTATTGAATCATCTTAAACTATTCCAGTTTATTTTGTCATTTAGCCCGTCCGGAGACATGGTCCCCAGTCGGACAATCCATCTGGATTCCAGCAGGCATAAAGCCTTAATCCGATCACCTCCACGGGGGGACTCCACTACATGATCTATCATAAAATATTTTAAATCAGATAAAGTGTGACCCATCATCCTGAAATGACGGGCCACTGGCTGATCCACGGTTTTCCCCTCAGCTGATAGATGGATGGCCGACCTGTGCAGGGCCATGCGCTCCCGGAATTTACGTGAGGTCTGACCCACATAGTACAGCCCGCAAGGGCATGTAATCACGTATACCACAAATGATAAGGTACACGTGAGCACATGTCGGATGTCATACATTTTTTGTGAATGCGGGTGCTGAAAAGATCTACAAGCTACCATGTATCTGCATGTAGTGCACCCAAGACAGCTATAACAACCAGCCGGTTTGACATATACATTCGGCATTTTTGGGATCCCTTTCCCTGTGATGTCAGTGATCATAAGCCTATCTTTCAGGTTTCGTCCTCTTCTGAAAGCTGCTAAGGGACGCATGTCCTTGAAACATGCTAAATCTTTGTCTGAAGTTACAATTGGCCATAAAGCTTTAGTGGCTCGGTTAATTACAGGGCTGGCAGTAGTGAAACTGCTAACCCATGGGAACACCTTAGTTGGTGTTTTAGTATACGACTGTAATAATTGGGTTCTAGGCATACTTAACACTTGGCGTTTATTTTCCTGGAGCATCTTGGGGTCATATCCCCGTGCTGTAAATTTAACTATTAGGTTATCAATGGATGCAGTAGCTTTCTGTGGATCACTAGAGATTCTAGCTACCCTCATCATCTGAGAGCGGGGCAACCCCCGTTTCAATGATGTTGGGTGATGGCTTGAAGCGAGCAGGAAGGTGTTTCTGTCCACATCTTTTTGAAACACCTCTGTGGCAATAGTACCTTCAATGATATTCACTTGTACATCCAAGAAATGTGCTTGAACCTCACTACACTGAATAGTAAATTTAATAGCAGACGAACTACAATTAATCTCCTCCAATACATTTGTTAATAAATCTATGTTTCCGGTCCATAATAGGAAAATGTCATCAATATACCGGGTGTATAATTTAATGTTCCCGGATATTGATGAATGATTCAAAAACAATTTATCCTCCTGCTCAAACATATATATGTTGGCGTATGATGGGGCCACAGGGGACCCCATCGCACACCCCCGTTGTTGCAGATAATATTGACCATCATAGAGAAAATAATTTCTATGAAGGGTCAATTCCAGCAATTTCAAAAACAGATCATGATTGAACAGTACTGGATCTAAAAATTGTTGTAGGAAATTTCTCACTGCCCGTAGTCCACCCTCGTGGGGGATCGAAGTATATAAACTACAGACGTCCAAGCAACATAGCCATGTTCCCTTAGGTACTTCAGTGATTCCATTTAACAGCTTTAAGAATTCTGTAGTGTCTTTTAGAAAAGACTCTTTCTTGCTCAACAACGGTTGGAGCAGATGATCCAGCAACTGTGCCACAGGGTAGTATAAGGAACCTCGTGCCGATATAATTGGACGACCGGGAGGATTCCTGTTGTCCTTGTGAAGTTTCGGCAACGTGTACAATACCGGGACCTTCGGATGTTCTACTAACAACGCCTTGCAAATTTTAGAAGTTATAAGTTGTTGTTGCGTGGCTACTCCCAGCATCTCGCGTAATTCTCTCTGAAATTTGATAGTTGGATTCCCCGGTAGACGACTGTACACCCCCTCTTCAGCTAATTGATGTTCAATTTCTTGGCGGTAGTCCGTGATATCTTGCACCACGATGGCCCCGCCCTTATCGGCAGGCCTGATAATTATGTCCTCGTAGGTGCTCAGCTGTTTTAACGCAGAGGATTCCTCTCTGGATAAATTTTTATGAATTTTACCAGGTGCCATTCTGAATTTTGTCACAGATTCATGTAGTAGACGGTCAAAGGTTTTTAACGATGGATTCACCGAAACTGGATCAAATTTAGATTTTGTTTTACCCATCAAGAACTTTTCTAAAGATGAACTCTCTGGTACCGTCTTTTGTGATTGAAAGTGTTCCTTCAGGCGTAAATTTCTGGAAAATTTATGATGGTCCAATCTCCATGTAAATTCATCATGCATATTTGTGGGCACAAAAGCTAGACCCTTCTGCAATACTTGGATTTCTACTGGCTGTAGCACCCTTTTTGATAAATTAAAGATCAGGTTGTCTTTTTGCGGGAGGGATTTCGCCTGACTTCTCTTGTTTCTTTGATTCTGCCCGCCCCTGCGGGTGGTCTTTCTCCACTCCTCTGGGTGGCCCCTCCTCGGCCTAAAGGGATTCTCTCAGATGTAGAAGCATCATCTGATTCGGATATTGCAAATTCACTATCGCTGTTGTTTTGAGACGTTGAACTATAATTCTGTGGACGTCGTGGTTGCCAGGGTCTACGGCATCTTTCTAAGGCATTGCTACGTGTTGCTGGCGCACCCCCGGATAACCACCTGTAGACCCTGTTCTCTTCATAATCCGCGTCAACTGTGTGTTTTTTATTCTTTTTGAATTTGATTAAATTTCTCTTATATTGGTCACACTGGTGCTGCAGTTTCGTGAGCCAGCTAGTATTAGCCACATCTTCTAACACGTCCTGGTGTGCATTCTCAAACGTGTGAATCTTAGTGCGTGTGACCTGTAGCTCACGTCCTGCCTCCTCTATAACCAAGACCATCAAATCTAACGCACACTTGTTAAGGATCCCTATCCATTTACGCACAAATTCCGGGTTTTGTCTACCAATCGTTGGCACATTGGTCACTCTAAATCCCCGCGGAATTTTGCGTTCACGTACATAATCAGATAAGGATGACCCGTGCATTAGATAATCTATTTCACGTCTTTTTAATTTGAATAGTTGAAAATGCAAGTCCTCCAAGTTCTGCACTGGATCATCTGCAGTCACTGGCTCTTTAAATAGAATTTGCTGCACTTGATCTGCTGTAAAACTGAAAGTCTCACAGGGAGGGACTTTAAAATCCCTACACCCAGTCAGGTCATGTGTTTCAGGTAAATCTGCAGCTTGTTCCATGGTAGTCATATTTAAAGCACAATAATTGTTGTACTGCTGTTAATACCACATCCAATTACTGTCACAAGCAAATGAAACTCCTCTGTATAATCCCAGTATCCTTCAAGATATATAAATGTCCACTTCATCCAATACTAGCTGCGGTGCCATGCAACTCATGTAAAAAGTCCACTGACTCCCACACATACAATATAGAAATCCAATTCAGCCGGCACTCCTTGCTTTAAAGATAACTGGTCCCGGTGTCCAGTGCAGAAAAAAATCAACATATCCTTACAACAGGCACGGCACTCCAGGGACTCGTTCCAGAAAACCTTTTATTGCGGTGCTAACATCTACATGTTTCAAGGCCTCAGCCCCTTCGTCAGGATACACCAATACTCACAAGACATACATACATATAACATTTATATACCTGATACCAGACATCACCTCCCGCCGACGTCCGCGTCCACAGCTGCTGCCGCTGATTCACCCCCGGCGTCTCACTTCCGGGTCACGCAAGACGCGGTTGCTAGGCCACCGCTAGCTTGCGCTCCTATACAGTAAGCCCGGCTTCCGTGTCATCCAGCGTTCGCGGCTATGGGCAGACCTGGCGGAATAAACATAGTGCATTTTAAAACAAACATTAAAACATTTGCTTATTGTTTTAAAATGCACTATGTTTATTCCGCCAGGTCTGCCCATAGCCGCGAACGCTGGATGACACGGAAGCCGGGCTTACTGTATAGGAGCGCAAGCTAGCGGTGGCCTAGCAACCGCGTCTTGCGTGACCCGGAAGTGAGACGCCGGGGGTGAATCAGCGGCAGCAGCTGTGGACGCGGACGTCGGCGGGAGGTGATGTCTGGTATCAGGTATATAAATGTTATATGTATGTATGTCTTGTGAGTATTGGTGTATCCTGACGAAGGGGCTGAGGCCTTGAAACATGTAGATGTTAGCACCGCAATAAAAGGTTTTCTGGAACGAGTCCCTGGAGTGCCGTGCCTGTTGTAAGGATATGTTGATTTTTTTCTGCACTGGACACCGGGACCAGTTATCTTTAAAGCAAGGAGTGCCGGCTGAATTGGATTTCTATATTGTATATGTGGGAGTCAGTGGACTTTTTACATGAGTTGCATGGCACCGCAGCTAGTATTGGATGAAGTGGACATTTATATATCTTGAAGGATACTGGGATTATACAGAGGAGTTTCATTTGCTTGTGACAGTAATTGGATGTGGTATTAACAGCAGTACAACAATTATTGTGCTTTAAATATGACTACCATGAAACAAGCTGCAGATTTACCTGAAACACATGACCTGACTGGGTGTAGGGATTTTAAAGTCCCTCCCTGTGAGACTTTCAGTTTTACAGCAGATCAAGTGCAGCAAATTCTATTTAAAGAGCCAGTGACTGCAGATGATCCAGTGCAGAACTTGGAGGACTTGCATTTTCAACTATTCAAATTAAAAAGACGTGAAATAGATTATCTAATGCACGGGTCATCCTTATCTAATTATGTACGTGAACGCAAAATTCCGCGGGGATTTAGAGTGACCAATGTGCCAACGATTGGTAGACAAAACCCGGAATTTGTGCGTAAATGGATAGGGAAGTGTGCGTTAGATTTGATGGTCTTGGTTATAGAGGAGGCAGGACGTGAGCTACAGGTCACACGCACTAAGATTCACACATTTGAGAATGCACACCAGGACGTGTTAGAAGATGTGGCTAATACTAGCTGGCTCACGAAACTGCAGCACCAGTGTGACCAATATAAGAGAAATTTAATCAAATTCAAAAAGAATAAAAAACACACAGTTGACGCGGATTATGAAGAGAACAGGGTCTACAGGTGGTTATCCGGGGGTGCACCAGCAACACGTAGCAATGCCTTAGAAAGACGCCGTAGACCCTGGCAACCACGACGTCCACAGAATTATAGTTCAACGTCTCAAAACAACAGCGATAGTGAATTTGCAATATCCGAATCTGATGATGCTTCTACATCTGAGAGAATCCCTTTAGGCCGAGGAGGGGCCACCCAGAGGAGTGGAGAAAGACCACCTGCAGGGGCGGGCAGAATCAAAGAAACAAGAGAAGTCAGGCGAAATCCCTCCCGCAAAAAGACAACCTGATCTTTAATTTATCAAAAAGGGTGCTACAGCCAGTAGAAATCCAAGTATTGCAGAAGGGTCTGGCTTTTGTGCCCACAAATATGCATGATGAATTTACATGGAGATTGGACCATCATAAATTTTCCAGAAATTTACGCCTGAAGGAACACTTTCAATCACAAAAGACGGTACCAGAGAGTTCATCTTTAGAAAAGTTCTTGATGGGTAAAACAAAATCTAAATTTGATCCAGTTTCGGTGAATCCATCGTTAAAAACCTTTGACCGTCTACTACATGAATCTGTGACAAAATTCAGAATGGCACCTGGTAAAATTCATAAAAATGTATCCAGAGAGGAATCCTCTGCGTTAAAACAGCTGAGCACCTACGAGGACATAATTATCAGGCCTGCCGATAAGGACGGGGCCATCGTGGTGCAAGATATCACGGACTACCGCCAAGAAATTGAACATCAATTAGCTGAAGAGGGGGTGTACAGTCGTCTACCGGGGAATCCAACTATCAAATTTCAGAAAGAATTACGCGAGATGCTGGGAGTAGCCACGCAACAACAACTTATAACTTCTAAAATTTGCAAGGCGTTATTAGTAGAACATCCGAAGGTCCCGGTATTGTACACGTTGCCGAAACTTCACAAGGACAACAGGAATCCTCCCGGTCGTCCAATTATATCGGCACGAGGTTCCTTATACTACCCTGTGGCACAGTTGCTGGATCATCTGCTCCAACCGTTGTTGAGCAAGAAAGAGTCTTTTCTAAAAGACACTACAGAATTCTTAAAGCTGTTAAATGGAATCACTGAAGTACCTAAGGGAACATGGCTATGTTGCTTGGACGTCTGTAGTTTATATACTTCGATCCCCCACGAGGGTGGACTACGGGCAATGAGAAATTTCCTACAACAATTTTTAGATCCAGTACTGTTCAATCATGATCTGTTTTTGAAATTGCTGGAATTGACCCTTCATAGAAATTATTTTCTCTATGATGGTCAATATTATCTGCAACAACGGGTGTGTGCGATGGGGTCCCCTGTGGCCCCATCGTACGCCAACATATATATGTTTGAGCAGGAGGATAAATTGTTTTTGAATCATTCATCAATATCCGGGAACATTAAATTATACACCCGGTATATTGATGATATTTTCCTATTATGGACCGGAAACATAGATTTATTAACAAATGTATTGGAGGAGATTAATTGTAGTTCGTCTGCTATTAAATTTACTATTCAGTGTAGTGAGGTTCAAGCACATATCTTGGATGTACAAGTGAATATCATTGAAGGTAGGATTGCCACAGAGGTGTTTCAAAAAGATGTGGACAGAAACACCTTCCTGCTCGCTTCAAGCCATCACCCAACATCATTGAAACGGGGGTTGCCCCGCTCTCAGATGATGAGGGTAGCTAGAATCTCTAGTGATCCACAGAAAGCTACTGCATCCATTGATAACCTAATAGTTAAATTTACAGCACGGGGATATGACCCCAAGATGCTCCAGGAAAATAAACGCCAAGTGTTAAGTATGCCTAGAACCCAATTATTACAGTCGTATACTAAAACACCAACTAAGGTGTTCCCATGGGTTAGCAGTTTCACTACTGCCAGCCCTGTAATTAACCGAGCCACTAAAGCTTTGTGGCCAATTGTAACTTCAGACAAAG
Source organism: Pseudophryne corroboree (assembly GCF_028390025.1). Taxonomy (NCBI): domain Eukaryota; kingdom Metazoa; phylum Chordata; class Amphibia; order Anura; family Myobatrachidae; genus Pseudophryne; species Pseudophryne corroboree. The sequence continues at coordinate 6,687,860 of NC_086449.1, read as the reverse complement.
ATTTAGCATGTTTCAAGGACATGCGTCCCTTAGCAGCTTTCAGAAGAGGACGAAACCTGAAAGATAGGCTTATGATCACTGACATCACAGGGAAAGGGATCCCAAAAATGCCGAATGTATATGTCAAACCGGCTGGTTGTTATAGCTGTCTTGGGTGCACTACATGCAGATACATGGTAGCTTGTAGATCTTTTCAGCACCCGCATTCACAAAAAATGTATGACATCCGACATGTGCTCACGTGTACCTCATCATTTGTGGTATACGTGATTACATGCCCTTGCGGGCTGTACTATGTGGGTCAGACCTCACGTAAATTCCGGGAGCGCATGGCCCTGCACAGGTCGGCCATCCATCTATCAGCTGAGGGGAAAACCGTGGATCAGCCAGTGGCCCGTCATTTCAGGATGATGGGTCACACTTTATCTGATTTAAAATATTTTATGATAGATCATGTAGTGGAGTCCCCCCGTGGAGGTGATCGGATTAAGGCTTTATGCCTGCTGGAATCCAGATGGATTGTCCGACTGGGGACCATGTCTCCGGACGGGCTAAATGACAAAATAAACTGGAATAGTTTAAGATGATTCAATAAATAGAGGTTAGCAGGTGGGTGCATTGAAGTGGTTTAGTATGCATCGTGGTTCATATATTGAGCATTGGGTGAGCCATACATTAGGTATGGGTGACAGGGTTTTCTGATGGTTCCGGTAGAATAAGTAATAGCAGGGTAGGTTAATAGATTGTTGATCTAGATCCATGTGTTAATAAGCAAATGTTTTAATGTTTGTTTTTAAATGCACTATGTTTATTCCGCCAGGTCTGCCCATAGCCGCGAACGCTGGATGACACGGAAGCCGGGCTTACTGTATAGGAGCGCAAGCTAGCGGTGGCCTAGCAACCGCGTCTTGCGTGACCCGGAAGTGAGACGCCGGGGGTGAATCAGCGGCAGCAGCTGTGGACGCGGACGTCGGCGGGAGGTGATGTCTGGTATCAGGTATATAAATGTTATATGTATGTCTTGTGAGTATTGGTGTATCCTGACGAAGGGGCTGAGGCCTTGAAACATGCAGATGTTAGCACCGCAATAAAAGGTTTTCTGGAACGAGTCCCTGGAGTGCCGTGCCTGTTGTAAGGATATATATATATATATATATATATATATACATACAATTGCGAAAGTCCTCACTCACTCACTCACTCATCACTAATTCTCAGGTATGGTTCATTGACCCGACATGCATTAGGTCGACCACTATTGGTTGACATGCATTAGGTCGGCAGGGCTTCTAGGTCGACATGGTCCCTAGGTCATCATTTTCTAGGTCGACATGACAAAAGGTCGACATGAGGTGTGTTTTTTTCTTTTCATTTTTTTGGTGTCGATTTCTTTGTAGAGTGACCGAGAACCCCAATTAGTGCAGGTGTCCTCTCGCATGGCTTGCTTCACTCACCATGTTTCGGGCAAGGTGCCTCGCTCCGCTACCGCTTCGCTCGGCACAGGTTGCCATTCCCAATTGTAGTCCACGTGGATCGTAAAGTATGAAAAAGTTTTAAAAAATTACAAATTGTGAAAAAGTCATGTCGACCTTTTGTCATGTCGATCTAGAACATGTTGACCTAGGGACCATGTTGACCTAGAAATTCTATTGACCTAATGACCGTATCCCGTAATTCTCTTCCTTTATGTTAGGAAGATGAAATGTAACACAGGTATTCAGGTGGGAAATAGGAAACTACGCAATTAGAATGTTAATAAACCTCCACTAAGGGGATGAACAGGGGGTGACATAATGACGTCATTACCGATGCGTGGCTTGCGTTGCGTGAACGATAAAGCCCAAACGGACAATTGGATCAAAATTTGGATTGTAACTTCAGTGTGTAGAATATAATAAACTACAAAATTGATCCTGTCACTTTTTACCATATTTGCTACGGACGCTCCTCAGGTAACGCCAAGAACCATGGATTAATATTTACTTACATTAACACGTCTCAAATTTACATCTCTACAGACTTTACTATGATAACAAAAAGTGCCTCCTAGTGCAATACGCAATTTTCTGTAGTGAATTGTGCTCTGTATTTGGTATATATAGTATATACACGTACCAGATGCAGAGGCAAATTTTTTTAATTTTTTGCCTAGAATTGCTTATGTGGAATTCCTTGATCCCATATATTTCAGTGATGTCCACAATGTATCGTGAAAAGATAACGAAAATGAAAATAAAAAGATAACAAAAATTCAAATAAAAAGTGTGACAAACATGTATTAAAAAAAACATATCCATACATACATGTAAAGTTTTCAAAGTTAAGCTTATGTGGAAGGCCCAAGTACCATACAGAATTTTCCAGGAACATCCCAGCAGGAGGATCAGCTTTTTGAGGGGTCCTTCCAAGCTGATCCTCCTCCTGGCACCTTATTGTCAGCTTGTGAAGAGATACGGTGGCAGTTTCACTTTCAAACTCTGAAAATAAAGCATTTTTGGAGTTTAGTGAATGTCACAATCTCTACATCCCCATACTTTAGTATCGGGAATGTAGGAAATGTGACAAATAAAAGATAATGAATATACGCCATAGTTACATGTCGGATATATGATGGGGTTTGTCACTAGTGTTAGGGTTTAAGGACCACCTCTTGGTCTGAACATCAATTACCTTCGATCATCAGTCAGAGGTACTGTACTTAGCAGCCGGCTGGAAATCAGAAATAATAAGACAACACACAGGAGATATGTATAAGCTCAGCAAGTCATTTCTAATCTGCCTCGTTGGTCTAGGAGCGTTTATTTATACACAAATGAACAAAGGAATAAAGGCATGATAGTGTATTAGCCAATCAAAGTACACCGTGTGCAGAGATAAACAATTCTTTAATTAAACCAATTATGGCATTCCTGAACATATATTTTATACTACTTGCTCATTAATTTAATCAAGAAGGCCTCCTTCTTATCGCTATCTGGACATTAATCTTGAAAGCCTTCTTTTCATTGTTACCTGGACATTCCAAAACATACTTCTTTATTGTTCTCATCACGCAATTAAAGTTTTATCTTAGCCTGGGAGTTAAACCAAATATCCTTGGGACTGCAGCTGGAGAAATCACATTTCTCTTAACAAAATAGTTTCTCACAAAATATCTTTGTAATTCATTTAAGGAAATTACATATATTAGCTGGCTATGTTCATTGCTTATAGCAATGAACATTCTAATCAATACCAAATTATAAAACATAGAATCACATAACTACTTATCGGGTTGAAACTTATTATATAGCAATATACATACTTTTAGCTATTAATACAAAGCTTACTATATATTATAAAGATGATTTTATATTTCTAATTGTTCTATTTTCTTCAAAATTTTTGAAGGTCCTTTTTCTGGGCATCTTGCCAAAAATACTAACTAGCAACTCATTTAATCTACAGGTGTATTTTTAATTGTTCAAAGATACACAAAAAGCATAACCAATCAAAAATAAGACCTTCCTTGTGAATTATTTGCTGACAATTATTTTCTACTGCTGATCTAAAAAACCAAGCATAATAGCTGTTTAAAATAAACTGTAATAGAAGCCATACAAGATTGATTCTCATTTACTTATATTTAACCCCATCATTTCCCTTTTTTAATTTTATTTTTTACCTATTTTTACCAACACTAGGTTACGTTAGTAATTCAGAATTCTTATGATAAATGCTACTATCCCTTGACTCTCTCTTATATCTTTAAACACCCATCCCATACACCTAATGCAGCATGGAGGGGCTCAATGAAGGTGGCAGTGTAGGTGTGTAAGTGTCTGATAGGGTCACACAGAGAATAAAAGGACAGCTGTCCTGCCTCATAGTCCAGATATACTCTCACTCTGTCACATAGAGTATTATCAGGTAACTTGTTCACTTTTCTGTTATGCATCACTATATACTGGTCATTTTCCCTATACAAACCCCAGGACTTGTTATTATATCCAATACAGAACAATATTCCTCTCCTGTATATGCTGGGATAACACATCCCTACTCCCCATTTTCGTGAGTTACTGACATCCACATCCCAGTAATGTCGCCCTGAGAATCCCCGAGTACTTATTACCTGACTATGCATAAATCTCTCTGCTGTTTCTGGTCGATTCTGATATTGTGACTCAGACACAGTTTTCATGTCACCTGATATATGTATATTATTAGCGGCTGTGGTAACATCCAGTAATATATCTGTAGGTCCCTGTACATAGATCCCCATATTTATCCCTGTTATTATATCAGATAATGTGTGTAATGTCCCTGAGATGAGACCCACATCCAGATCTCCTGCTTCATGCACCTGTGTATAATGTCTCTTTCTATTCTGAGTGTCACACAAGTCACCTTTGATTGATGTCTGTAAGACAGTCACTGGATCAGACATGTTACACAGCTCCTCAATGTGACGGATCTTCCCAGACAGCTCGTCCTTCATTATTTCCAGCTGGCAGATCTCACTAGAGACTAGGAGTAAACTAAACTTCTCCTGTCTGGAGATCTCTCTCAGGGCGCTCTTCTCCAGAACTTTCAGCTGTTTTTTAATGTCTTTAACCAGGCCGGTGACCCTCCCTTTTACACAGGCTGTACTTTCCTTTGTTTTATTCTCGAGCTTCTGCAGACTATGGACATTTTTCTCAGTCTCTTCTTTCTTAATGTTTAGTTTCTGCAGAATATCTCCCATTTTCTCTTTCTTCTTCTCAGAGGCCTCATCCAGCGTCTCCACCCGATGTCCAATGTGTTCTCCATCCAGCCTGCAGGACACACAGATACAGGCAGTGTCCTTAGTGCAGTAATACTCCAGGATCCTCCCATGGACGGAGCATTTTCTCTTCCCCAGGGAGGTGGTGGGATCTAATAAGACGTGATCTGCTGAGTTGCTGTGTACTGCCAGGTGTCTATCACACAGGTGAGCCTCACACAGCAGACAGGATTTAGCAGCAGGTACAGGAGAGTCCAAACAATAAATACAGAGGATCTGAGTCTTGTCTTGATTTGGCTGAGTAAATAGGGAACAGTCCAGCTTCTGTTTCAGACCAGGAAATTCCATCGCTGGCATCTGAGTGTCAGAAGAGGGAAATGAAAGTAACAGACTCCAGGGCTGTGTTGTACAATTTCTACCCAGGGAAGACTGAGCTTGTTACTCTGACTGTTTATACACTAAGTTATTCTAAGAGACACACCCAATAAATAAAGGAACATCCCTCAGGTAACAAACACATTTTAGAAATCATAAAGGTCTTTCAATAAGTTGAGATTCAGTAATTTTCCTGATATGTAGGTATCACACAAAAGTTACCTGATTAAAAATTATAGCTGTGCACAGACAGGACACCCATGTTTTTGTTTTGGTTCTAAATAGAGATGAGCGGGTTTGGATCTCAGAGACCTGACCCCCCCCCCCCCCTCCTTCCCCGAACTTTGTGTTCCGAGCCCCGTTCTGAGTTCGTCTCGCAACTTCCCGCTAGACTCGGAAACCAGAACGAGGCAAAACGTCATCATCCCGCTGTCGGATTCTCATAGGATTTGGATTCCATATAAACAGCTGCCCGTCACCGCCATTTTCACTCCGGACTTGGAGAGTGAGGGAGACAGACCTCTGTCTCTCTCTGTGGGTGGTGGCGTCGGGTGGGGTCAGTGTGTGCTCTCTAGGGGTGCTGCAGTCACTGTGGTGTCCCTGTGATGTTAGGGGTGCTGTGATGGCTGTCACTGGTGTTTCATGTGCTGCAGCTGTACATGGGTGTTGCTGTACTGACTGTCCCTGTGTTGTACAGGGAGCAGGGGCACTGTCCTCCCGTATGCAGTGAAAATAAATGTACCCTGGCCCTGTCTTGTATGCTGTAAAAAATCAGGGGTGCAGTGAAAATAAATGTACACTGGCCCCGTCTTGTACGCTGTAAAAATTCTGGGGTGGAGTGAAAATAAATGTACACTGGCCCTGTCTTGTACGCTGTAAAAAATACAGGGGTTCTGTTGTTAAAATAAAAGTACACTGGTCCTGTATGCTGTAAAAATACAGGGGTGCTGTTGTTAAAATAAAAGTACACTGGCCCTGTCTTGTATGCTGTAAAAATACAGGGGTGCTGTTGTTAAAATAAAAGTACACTGGCCCTGTCTTGTATGCTGTAAAAATACAGGGGTGCTGTTGTTAAAATAAAAGTACACTGGATGACAGGGGTGCTGTTAAAATAAAAGTACACTGGCCCTGTCTTGTATACTGTAAAATTACAGGGGTGCTGTTGTTAAAGTAAAAGTACACTGGTCCTGTATGCTGTAAAAATACAGGGGTGCTGTGAAAATAAAGGGGCACTGTTCTGTGTGCTGTAATAATAAAGGGGTGCTGTCCTGTGAAATGGAGAACAAAAATTTGGAGGAAAAAATAGTGGAAGATCAGGAACCACTTCCAGTTCCTAGTACTAGTGCTGAAGCTGCTGCTGCCACCAGTCATGACAGTGACGATGCAATTCCATCAACGTCGTCTGCTAAGGCCGATGCCCAATGTCATAGATGGTGTATAAAATACAAGAAGCAAAAATGAACAATCAGAAAAAGAAAAAAAAATATCTGATGAAAAACTTAAAATTGGCAATATGCCATTCACGACACAAAGTGGCAAGGAAAGGCTAAGGCCTTGGCCTATGTTCATGACTTTATGTTCATGACTGGTGGCTCAGCTTCTCATGAAGACGGAAGCCCCCCTCCCTCTTGAAAAAAACAACAACTGTGCATTCAGAGATATCACAAATCGCCAAGGAGAGTCCAAGTGTGTCCACGGTTGCGATGTCTAGGCCTGACCTTCCCAAGACTGTATGGAAATAGGAGGTTCCTACCACCATTTGCACGCCCCCTGCAAGTGCTGGGAAGAGAACCACCAGTCCAGTTGCTGATATTGAGATTGATAATGTCACTGTAGACGTACACTAGGATGAGGAGGATATTGGTGTAGCTGGCGCTGAGGAGAACGTGACGATGAGGATTCTGATGGTGATGTGTTTTGTTTGAATAAGGCACCGGTGGAGACAGTTGTTGACCATGGGATGAAAAAGCATATTGTCATGCCTGGGCAAAATAATCCTGCAGGCCATGTCACTGGCATGACTGACAAGTCCTCTCCTATCCGGGATCCTCTGGAGGATCCTTGAGTGGTACGCAGGGCCGGATTAAGCCTTGGGGTACCCAGGGCCCTTTAGACAGGAGAGCCCCGGTGCAAAGGGGAGGGGGGAGGGAAGTGTATAAGATTGTGCATACCTCCCAACATGACCCATTCCAGGAGGGACAACATGCTCTTTACATGGACTTCCCTCTTAAATTTTCATCAAAGAGGCACGAGTGATGGTACAAGGATTATATGAATTTAATAGTACAATAGATAATAGAAAAAAGAAAAAAAAAGGGATAAAAATTACCAGCATTGAGTATTGGGGGCGTGTGGTCCTGAGAAAGGGGACCACATGCCCCCAATACTCAATGCTGGTAATTTTATCTATTGTACTATTAAATTCATGTGATCCTTGTACCATCACTCGTGCCTGTTTGATGAAAAGAAACCTTGATAGGAGGAACTAAAGTCATTACACCGTGAGTAATGGTGTGCTATACTCTTGAACCATAGGATAAAAAAACTGAGATATGTGCTACATAGCTTCTCACTAAGTAAGTGAGGTACGCTAACGAGCGCTCAATATTACTACTGCAAATATTTGATAAAGAAACCTTTTTGTGTGTCACCTAACTCCTCACTATGTAAGTGAGGTACGCCATTTTTTATTAATACATTTGGCTAAAGGATATCTTCTATTTATATATTTCATTTCTTGCTCATGTAAGGGAGATATACTGTTCATTGTATACTTCATAAATATACAGATGAAAGGATATTTATAAATACTTTCGTCACAATATTCTTGTTGGGAATAAGAAGGCTTATCTTCACTACTACTGTGGAGACATTTCACGCATTATTTGTAGAACCATCAGTCAAAGAGTTTCTATACATCATCCTTCTCCCATTATATTTTTCATATATCCCTTGAATTTTGAGAACATCTGTAAAAAGAAGATTTATCTTGGGAAGAAAGAACCATATCCATAGGATAAGTATCTGTTTTGGCCCTTCCACCTTTTCTTCCCCATAGACACAGTAGCTCCATCTTCTTCTTCACTTCACTTTTTTCCGTATGCATTTGGACTATCTGGGATAAGTCCTATACAAGTTACGAGGCTGCCACATAGTCTATTGAAGCGCCAAGTAAACCCCAACAAAAACCCTTTTTCATTAAAACCTACATTGTATCTCTCTTTCCAGCAGACACAAGTCTGCAGATGTTCAAAGACCTGCTGGTGGTGTCAACTCAAGCGGAACGTGTCCAGTCAACAGCTCCTCCTTCATTTTATCCCGCCACTGGGGCTGCAAGGAAAAGGATAAGATTTCCCAGCCCACCCGCTGGCGGTGATGCAGGGCAGTCAGGGGTGAAAGCTGACATCTGGTCCAGACTGAAGGACCTGCCAACGATTACTGACATGTCTGCTGTCACTGCATATGATTCTGTCACCATTGAAAGAATTGTGGAGGATTATATGAATGACAGCATCACTGTAGGCATGTCAGATAGTCCGTACGTATACTGGCAGGAAAAAGAGGCAATTTGGAGGCCCTTGCACAAACTGACTTTATTTTACCTACTGTAAGTTACACCCCCCACCTCCAGCCAGTGTGTACTCCGAAAGAGTGTTTAGTGCAGCCGGTAACCTTGTCAGCGATCGGTGTAGGAGGTTACTCCCACAAAATGTGGAGAAGATGATGTTCATCAAAATGAATTTTAAATTCCTTCAGGAAGACCTTTACCAGCAATTGCCTCCAGAAAGTACACAGGAACCTGTTATGGTGGATTCTGGTGGGGACGAATTAATACTCTGTGGGGATGAGGATGTAAACACTGAAAGGGGTGAGGAATCGGGGATGAGGATGGGGACGACATCTTGCCTCTGTAGAGCCAGTTTGTGCAAAGAGAAATTAATTGCTTTTTTTTTTGGTGGGGGAGTTAATTGCTTCTTTTTTGGTGGGGGCCCAAACAAACCAGTCATTTCAGTCACAGTCGTGTGGCAGACCCTGTCACTGAAATGATTGGTTTTTTAAAGTGTGCATGTCATGTTTATACAACATAAGGGTGGGTGGGAGGGCCCAAGGACAATTCCATCTTGCACCTCTTTTTTGTCTTCACATGATGTGCTGTTTGGGGACTAGTTTTTAAAACTGCCATCCTGTCTGACACTACAGTGCCACTCCTAGATGGGCCAGGTGTTTGTGCCGCACACTTGTGTCGCTTAGCTCGGTCATACAGCCACCTCGGTGCAACTTTTAGGCCTAAAAACAATATTGTGAGGTGTGAGGTGTTCAGAATAGACTGGAAATGAGTGGAAATGAATGTTATTGAGGTTAATAATACTGTAGGATCAAAAAATTACCCCCAAATTCTGTGATTTTAGCTGTTTTTTTTATGGGGGGGGGGGTTTTCAAAAACATCCAGATCCAAAACCAGAACCTGAAAGGGTTGTTTTGGCAAAACCAATCCAGATCCAAAACACAAACGGAGATCCAGATCCAAAACCAAAACACAAAAAGTGTCCGCCGCACATGTCTAGTTCTAAATCATCCCCATGTTTTGGTTTTGGTTACTCCACCGACAATTGTTTGGTTTGGAATTTGTTTAAAAATTTATAAAAACAGCTAAAAACACCTCTCTGAGCAGCAATTACGTGCAGTACAGGTAATTGGAGGTAGAGAGGACCACCAGTGGGGTAAGACTCCGTGCCTCTGCTCTGGGTCTAGTCAACTACCTGGTACTAGTCTCTGACACCTTTACCGACTCTCCGCTGGACTAGAGCTATCCATTGAGTGGAAACTACCTCAAGCTACCTAGCTTCCGATACAGTGCAACTCATAGTACCGGTACCTCTATCGCTGGTCCGGAGACATCAAAATACCAAACTCAGACATAGGGCTTCTGGGGCAGAGCCGATTAATTCTGCAGCAGCAGCAGGTGCGGCGCAGAGCTCTGTTGGAAGAGGAGCGGTCACACTTGGATCCCGCTGTGAACCACACAGGTGCTACTGTACATGCAGGTGCCCCTTCAGGGCTTGGAGCCCGGAGGCAGGTGTCTCCATTGTCTCTGGGAGTTCCGGCCATGGGTTGAGCACACCTGTGATATTGGCCACTCCTTGCACCAGCTGCAGCAGCAGACTCCCACTAGTTCCTGGCTTCCTGGTAGCTGGTCTGTTTCTGCTGTGACCTGGATGCCAGTGGTGCAAGTAGACATTTTTTCTTAGTGGTACTGATAATTAAAATGGGTGTGGTCATGTGTCATGGGGGGCATGGTCACACAAAACTAGGTGAGTTGCTACATGACAATAGGGTCATGGCCACATTATGCCACACACTGTAATGCCCATTACACATTATACAACACAACGTAATGCCAACGTAATGCCTTACATATTATACCACACACCGTAATGCCTATTACATATTATGCCCTACACCGTAATGCCTATTACATATTATGCCATACTCTGTAATGCCCATTACACATTATACCACACAACATAATGCCAACGTAATGCCTTACATATTATACCACACACCGTAATGCCTATTACATATTATGCCCTACACCGTAATGCCTATTACATATTATGCCAAACTCTGTAATGCCCATTACACATTATACCACACAACATAATGCCAACGTAATGCCTTACACATTATGCCACACACCGTAATGCCTATTACATATTATGCCATACACCGTAATGCCCATTACACATTATGCCAGACACTGTAACACCCATTACATATTATGCCACACACTGTAATGCCCATTACACATTATGCCACACACCGTAATGCACAATACACATTATGCCACACACTGTAATGCCCATTACACATTATGCCACACACTGTAATGCCCATTACACATTATGCCACACAAAGTAATGCCCATTGCACATTATGCCACACACCGTAACACCCAATACACATTATGCCACACAATGTAATGCCCATTACACATTATGCCACACACTGTAATGCCCATTACACATTATGCCACACAATGTAATGCCCAATACACATTATGCCACACACTGTAATGCCCATTACACATTATGCCACACACTGTAATGCCTATTACACATTATGCCACACAAAGTAATGCCCATTGCACATTATGCCACACACTGTAACACCCAATACACATTATGCCACACAACGTAATGCCCATTACACATTATGCCACACACGGTAATGCCCATTACACATTAAGCCACACAAAGTAATGCCCATTGCACATTATGCCACACACTGTAACACCCAATACACATTATGCCACACAACGTAATGCCCATTACACATTATGCCACACAACGTAATGCCCATTACACATTATGCCACACAACGTAATGCCTTACATATTATACCACACACAGTTATGCCACTGACACAGTTTTATGTCCCACACACAAAAATGCCCCTTATAAATTATGCCCCAGTAAAGGGCTGGTGGTACTAAGTACCACCACCAAATTTCTTAATGGTACTCCATACCACGCAGTACCACCCTAATTTCAGCACTGCTGGATGCATGAGTAAGGCATCTGACACCATAATCTACATATGTGCCAGCTCATTCCAAAACCTAGCCTCCAGTATAGGATCGTCCCTTGATATACAGTCCAGCCTAACTCCCAACAGGCTGCAGTATTATTAGCTCCTTCCTACCCTACTATTCCTCTCTGGGCTCGGTCTTTGTAATACAGAGAGTGTGGTGTTTCCAGGCTTTCAAGAGCTACCACCTAGTCCTGATAAAACAGTGCCATCTAGTGGCATCAGTGGAAACTTTTGATTGTTTACAACTGATATATGAGGCAGACTTTACCACCATTATTCCCGACCCAGAGTTTACATTTTTCACAATGGGTGATTCCATACTATTCTTCAATTGTCTCCTGTCACTGGGCATATTTTTTATTTTATTATATCATGAGCTGCTCCACTATGAAAGCTAAGACAGAGATCTCAAGAAATTACTCAACATTTCCTTGACTAAGGGAAATGGACCCCAACTTCATCTCACCCCGTCTCTTCTCTCCACCTGAGATGCAGGGCAGCCATTAGGGGGGGACTGTGGGGACAGGTGTCCCGGGCCCATACAGAAAGGGGGCCCCACCCCTGGCTACTACTGCCAATACCTGTAGAGCTGCACTAGTCCATACCTCCCAACTGTCCTGATTTCAGCTGGACAGTCCCACTATGTGGACACTGTCCCGCTGTCCCCCCTGCGGGTCACAGTGTCCCGCGGGTGGGGGGGCAGTTAGGAGAGACTTTGATCACCCGCTGCTCTGCAAAGCAGCGAGTAATCTCTGAATAGATGCTGTGTGCACGCGCACTGTTTTGTTCATATGTTTGTAAATCCAGTCAGCAGGACACAGAGACATGTGAGTTCACCGCTGTGCTGTTTATTCCATCACCAACTCCAAGCACACTGCACACTGGACCACCCACTTCCCAGCATCCCCCTGGTCCTAGGGACCATCACTGAAGAGTCAGGCTTACACAGATTAGTAAGGGAGTGTCTACAAATATTAAGCATTCTAATACACTAACATCACATCCTCTTTTCTTTAAAGATAAGTCCTGTACGCTTCAATGCAACAATTAACAACGTCATATTAAGAACATCATCTAACACGTTTCAATGAGTCTCTCAGGTCTGCATATTTCCCTTTTGGGTCTTTCACACACAGTCTGTGTTTCATCGACCATGTTGGACCTTTCTAGAATCGTGGTTGGTTCACCATTATCAGGATCATCATACATGTCAGTTGAAGGATATTCTTCAGTCATGTTGTCTTCATTATGGTTAGGTTGAGATCTTAAATCCACCCGATTTCTTCTTACTTCCGTTCCATGCTCTGTACGTATAGTATAAGATCTTGGTGCTACTTGTGCTTGCACAATACCTTTCTGCACCCAAATACCTTTCTCGTGATCTCTGAGACGGACTTGGTCACCCGATTTTAGATCAGATAAGCGTCTTGTTCGCCTGTCATGGAACAGTTTCTGTTTCGCCTGTTGACGTTCCTTACTCAGTCTGACCAACGCTGAGTTATGTGTATTAAGCAGTTCATCATATATCGGGAGATTTGCTCTAATCCTCCTTCCCATCAGCATTTGTGCAGGAGAAAGTCCATTCTGTAAAGGTGTACTGCGGTAGATTAAAAGACTTTTGTAGAAATCTTCTTTACCTTCTTGAGATTTTTTCATGAGACTCTTTACAGTTTTTACTGAACTTTCCACCAACCCATTTGAGCGTGGATAGTGGGGACTTGACGTAGTATGGACAAATTCCCACTCATCAGCAAATTGTCTAAATTCAGCACTGGAAAACTGAGGACCATTGTCAGTGAACACTTCCATAGGAACACCATGCCTTGCAAAGATTGACTTAATGCAATTGATTACGGCTTTACTAGTAGTTATATGTAGTGTCTTCACCTCAGGGTAGTTAGAGTAATAATCAGTCACGACAATGTACGTTTTCCCATTACAATCAAACAAATCTGTGCCAACTTTCTGGTACGGTCTCTCTGGCACTGCGTGAGGACTCAGTGGCTCGACTTGTTGTTTCGGTCTATACGTAAGACATAATTCACATGTAGCTGTAGTTTGTGCTATGTCTTGGTTCATTCTTGGCCAATACATAACTTCACGCGCTCTCCGCTTACATTTTTCTTCTCCTAAGTGGCCTTCATGTATCTTGCACAGCATAGTTTTTCTTAGTCGTGCAGGTATGACAAACCTATTGCCTTTGTCAATAATACCATCGACAACTGTAAGGTCACTGCGGTACATCCAATAATCATGGATAGACAGCGGGCACGCATGTTTTTCTGCTGGCCGACTTTTCAGAATGATATCTTTCAACACTTTCATTGTGTCATCTGTCTCAGTTTATTTCCTAATCTGTTCTCGTCTTGCAAGAGACACTGGTAGAGAAGCTACGATCAAATTAACATAGGCTTCTATCTCTTCATCCATCAGACTTTTGGAACCTTCACTTTTGTCCACAGCACGAGAAAGTGTATCAGCAATGTACATGTATTTGCCGGGACAGTACAGCAAGTGTACATCATATTTCTGTAGTCTGATAACCATTCGTTGAATTCTCATGGGACAGTCATGTAATGATTTAGTCATGATAGCTACCAATGGCTTGTGGTCAGTTTCCACTGTAAATGTTTGACCATACACAAACTGATTAAATCGCTCACATGCATATGTGATCGCTAGAAGTTCTATTTCTATCTCAGCATACCTTGTTTCAGCACTTGTCAGTGCTCTTGATGCATAGATTACTGGTTGCCATGTATCCTCATGTTCTTGTAACAGCACTGAGCCTAGGCCAAATTGCGAAGCATCTTCTGAAATTCTTATTCTTTTCGCAGGATCAAAGAATTTTAACACTGGTTGCTCTGTAATAATCTGTTTCAAGTTTTGCCAACTTTCTTCTTGTTCATGTGACCACATCCACTCGTTATCTTTGTCCAACAACCATCTAAGAGAGGCTGTTCATTCAGAGAGTTGAGAAGTAAACTTTCCTAAGTAAGTAATCATTCCTAGGAATCTTCTGACGTCGTCTTTGTTGTTAGAACGTTCCATGTTCACTATGGCTGATATTTTCCTTAGGTCTGGTTTTATACCTTGATCCGAGACCACGTCACCCATAAAGGTAAGTGTATTCACGCCAAATTCACATTTGTCCTTGTTTAGCTTTAGATTCACTTTCTTGACCAGTTCCATTACTTGTCTCAATCTAGAATCATGTTCTTCCTTTGTAGATCCCCAGACAATAATGTCATCCATCATTGTTTCAACACCTGGAATATGTTCAAAAATCATGTGTATCTTTTTGTGATATACATCTGGAGCAGACAATATTCCATATGGTAGTCTAAGAAATCTGTATCGACCTTCTGGTGTATTAAATGTACAAAGCTTTGAGCTGGCCTCATCTAGCTTCATTTGCCAGAATCCTGAAGATGCGTCCAATTTACTGAACCATTTTGCTCCCGCAAATTGCGACATGATTTCATCTCTGGTTGGTAGTTTGAAATGTTCTCGTTTAATAGCTTTGTTTAAATCTCTGGGGTCTAGACATATTCTGAGTTGTCCATTTTTCTTTTCAACAATTACTAAGGAGCTTACCCATTTAGTAGGCTCATCAACTTTCTGTATCACACCCAAGGCTTCCATGCGATTTAACTCTTGTTTCAGTTTTTCTCTCAGCGCAAACGGCACTTTTCTACAGGGGTGTATCACTGAAGAAACTTGCGTGTCTATATTTATTTTATGCTCTCCAGGCAAACAACCCAGACCTTCAAACAAGTCTCTGTATTCTGTAAACATTGCTTTGCAGTCATCTTCTACTTGTGATGTCACCATAAAAACTTTCTTTAGCAAGCTTAGTTTCTCACAGGAACTTAATCCTAGAATCGGTTGCACATTTTTATCCACAATCAGTAGAGATGTTTTAAACTGATGTCCCTTATATTTCAGTGTCACTAAGCATGTACCTTTCACAGGAATTTCCTCCCCAGTGTACCCTGTAACTTTCACTTTGGCTGGATGAATTTTAGGTTTTACTCTAAGGGGAACATTTACTAAGCAGTGATAAGAGCGGAGAAGGGAGCCAGTGGAGATGTTACCCATGGCAACCAATCAGCACTGAAGTAACATCTATAATTTGCATACTATAAAATGATACAGAGCTGCTGATTGGTTGATGGGGAAATATCTACACTGGCTCACTTCTCCGCTCTTATCACTGCTTAGTAAATATACCCCTAAAAGTCTTATAGTCTTGAAACGATATTAAATTCACCTGCGCGCCAGTATCAAACTTAAAGGGAATGACAATCTCGTTCACAGTTAAAGGGACAATCCATTCTTTCTTATCTGCACTGCAAAGTTCAATGCAATCCACAAATAATTCCTCTGTTTGTTTAACAGCATGCACTGTGGTTATTTCCCTTTTCATTTTACAGCATTTGGCAAAGTGATTAAGTCTACCACATTTCATGCAGGTTTTACCATAAGCAGGGCACATTTTAGGATTGTGAGCATTTCCACATCTACTACACATTTCCTTATTAGACTGTGGCTTAGACTGCTTTATTCTTGAGAATGGAGGTTTGCTTGGCTCTGTGTTCTGCACTACATGGACAGCAGCATCAACTTCCTTGTGTAACATTTTGGCTTGAAATGTAGTTATTTCTGCATATCTACACATAGTCACTGCCTTTTCTAGTGTTAGGTCTTGCTCTCTCAGCAATCTCTCTCTGAGTCCATTATCAGGTATTCCACAGACAATACGATCTCTAATCAGTGAATCCTTTAAGTCACTTTACTGAGTGATTGCAGCTCTGTAACATACTGATCAAATCCATCTGCAGACTTCTGATCACATGTGAAAAACTTATATCTTTCATATGTCACATTTTTCCTTGGCACAAAGTAATCTTCAAACTTTTGCATTATAGAAGATAGCACCATATTCTGCCCCTCATCAAACTGAAAACTATTATAAATGTCCAGCACATCCTCTCCTATCACATGGAGGAAAATGGATGCCTTCGTTCTGTCAGCCTCTGTATCAGCTCCACATGCAGCAAGATATATATTAAACCTTTGCTTAAATCTTTTCCAGTTTTCAGACAAGTTACCAGACATCAGCATGCCGGTTGGAGGAGCTAGTTTATCCATGGTTACTCACTGTTTGAAGAGAGGAGCACACGGCAGGCCTTGCAGACCCTGAGTATCACAGCCTTACAGACTTCTGCAGGATTCTTTCACACTCTGAGAGCACTAGCAGTCCAAGTTAAACTTCTTATGACACCATGTTTTGTTCATATGTTTGTAAATCCAGTCATCAGGACACAGAGACATGTGAGTTCACTGCTGTGCTGTTTATTCCATCACCAACTCCAGACACACTGCACACTGGACCACCAACTTCCCGGCATCCCCCTGGTCCTAGGGACCATCACTGAAGATTCAGGCTTACACAGATTAGTAAGGGAGTGTCTACAAATATTAAGCGTTCTAATACACTAACATCACATGCACAGCATCTATTCAGTGCGGGGAGTGAGCCAGAGGCTGTCCAGCTGCTCAGGGAGTGCTGGGCACACCCCTGAAATGGCGGTAAATAAGTCCTCGGAGCGTGGCCGCGCCCACTCTATTGTAACCACACACCTCCCATCCGAGGCCATGCCCTTTTTCGGGATGCGCGCGTCTATGCCGCGCAAGTGTCCCGACTCCAAAAGATTCAAAGTTGGGAGGTATGCCAGTCTATAAGTCAACAGGCTGATGCGCAGGGAGGACTTCTTAAAACAAGCCTTATCTGTGCATCAGCTCTCTGTGAATCGTTCCTGTAGGTCCACAACACTCCACCTATATGTAACGTCACAATGTATGACATCACATAGGGGTGGAGTAGTGGAGCAGAATCTTTTTTTTTGGGAGGGAGGGGCCCTGTCTATTTTGTTAGTCCCGGGCCCCACAATTTCTGATGGCAGCCCTGCTGAGATGGCTCAAACATCAGCTTCGGCCACTAGGGGAGATATTCACATGTCCAAGTCCTAATTATGGTCATCAAGGATTTCTTCACTACCGCTCTTAAGAAGGCAATAGGGGATCTTAAAGCTAATATGGCGGACTTGAACTCTTGTACTTGTACTTGTGGATAAGGTGCAGGAGGTCCACGAGAGCTTTTCACAAGATATTTTTCCGGTGAGCTGGATTTCCCGAGGGACTTCTTCATGAATGTTGTTTGAAGAATCAAAGCTTTCGATTTTTAATAATGTCATTTTATTTATATATGGCGCTCCTTCGGCAATTGCACGCCAGGCTCTTGACATTGTAGGAAGAGAATATAACATATTTCAATATATCAATATAAAAACACAATACAGAATCAATGAACACAATACCCGAGGTTTAGTTATGCCAGAGATACAGTGACCGGGGTGAGCCAGCTCGGGACTCTCCAACCTGAAGAGGCTCCCCGTGCCGCCTCTTAAACCCTTTTTCTAACAATTCTTTCTGTTGTTGCAAATAATTTGTTGTCTCCTTAAATGTACAGTATGAATAATGACTACATCAGACAGTCTGCCTTCCGTTTCTACTATGGTAGAATTGTGCATTGTGATTTATTGGTATATGTTATATGATTTGCTTCACTGTTTAGTTAATGATTCACCCATTGCTGTAGTTTGCCACGTAAGGCGGGATGTAATGAAGTGCGAGATTTTTTTTGTGGAACAAACCCGCACCTTCTTGCACATTAGAAGGTGCCAGTTTGTCCCAGAACTCGCCCAATGTAATAGCCTGTGAGTTTTTAAGTTTGAGGCTATTACATACTTACCTACTCTCCCGGATTCTGCGGGAGACACTCGGTTTTCGGGTAGTCCCCCGCAGCCCCCGGAAGAGTGGGTACCCCTCCCGCATTCTGCCCACTTCCTAGTGAAGTGGGCAGAATAGGGAGAATAACACAGTAAAATCATGGACCCGACAGGGGGCGGAGCCTAATGACGCGATCAGATGCTAATCGCGTCATTTTAGCCCCACCCCTAGCCAAATTTCATCCAATTACAGTCTTTTACCGGTGGGTGGGCGGGGCCTACTGATGTAATCAGCTTGGCTCCTCCCTCATCACCGCCCACCTGCTTCCCCTCTCCGGTCATCTCCCGGAGAGGAGATTTAAAATATTGGGCAAGTATGGGCTATTACATTAAGCGAGCGTGTAGTTCTCTAGAATGAAAACTTGCACAGTGTAATATGAGTTTCATTACATTGTGTGAGTGTGACAGAAGCATGCACACATCAGTGAGATCCGTGCATGCTTCTGTCTGTAAATGGACTGAAACAGTAAAAAAAAAAAAAAGACGTGCAGGTCCCCCCAAAAGCATAACCAGGCCGGGGCTCTTTTAGCCGGTCCTAATAGCTAAAATACTAAAATACAGGGAAAAAGTAGGGTTCCCCGTATTCTAACAACCAGCACCGGGCTCTTATACCGGTCCTGGTTCCAAAAATGTGGGGAAAAAAGATGTTTTTGAAACCAGCACTGGGCAAGGAGGTAATGCCACAGCTGGGAGACGTGTTTATACTGGTCCCTGAAGTCACAGCATCACCCCCCCCCCCCCCCCCCCCACACCCACACCCAACTAGTCAGCCCTTGCCGGGGTTCCCTTGGGGAGTGGGGATCCCCCAATAAAAGGGTCCCCCCTCCAGGCACCCAAGGGCCCGGGCTGAAGCTCGAGGCTGTCCCCAGCACCCGCTGCCAGTGGGTGCCGTACTGATAGCCATTGTGTAAAATGAAGAATAAATATTGTCTTTTACCTGTGGAACTGCAGGTCCCATCAAGCCTCCCCTGAATGCTGGTACTTGGAGAACCACAAGTACAAGCATGCAGGGCATTAAAGGGCCCACTGGTACCTGTAGTTCCATCTGTAAAATATATAATACAATAAAGACAGGACACACACACACACACACACACACACACACACACACACACACCGTGAATGTATAACTTTAATAAAGCATTCTTGCACACTCACACTCACACCTACATACAGTATACTGTACTTACCACAGCAGAGGCGTTCGCAGGGCGGGTGGGGGTGGCGATGGAGTGTTTTCAGGGCGGCACAGGAGAAAAACGGGGGCATGTCGGCGCCGTTTTTGGGGCAGCTGCGTGTCGTCACATGCAGCTGCTCTGACCGGCAGGAGGCTTCCATAGTTTCTGCGAGCACACACTAACTGCAGTGCGATCACAATTAGAGCGTGGTCGCAGTTGGCGGGCGGTGGGTGGCACGCTGGGCGGCCTTGGCCTGCGATGGGCGGCCCCCAACAGGTGATTGCAAGAGTAGCAGATTCTGCTTCTCTTACTGAATTAGGCCCTATGTTGTGATCATTCCCGTTTCTGCTGCGGGGTACACTGGGCTCCACAAGGATTAACATCGGGGTGTAGAGTAGGATCTTGATCCGAGGCACCAACAGGCTCAAAACTTTGACTGTTCCCAAGATGCACAGCGACGCCTCCCCTATAACCCCGCCTCCGTGCACAGGAGCTCAGTTTGTAAGTTGGTGCCATGCAGTAAGCAGGCAATCAACAGGGGGGGCTGCCATTGCAGCCCATATTATAGCTTAATCAGAACAATCCCATGGAACTTTCGGCTGCCGTATGTGTTCCCTCCGGTATCACTCCTGCCCAGAGTAATACGGAAGTTCAAGCAAGAAGGAGGAAACCTACTTCTGATCGCTCCAGCGTGACCCAGGCGGCACTGGTTCTCCGATCTATGGGGCCTCTCGCTAGATCGTCCCCTTCTACTTCCACAACGACCAGACCTCCTCATTCAGGGCCCTTGTGTTTACCAGGACTTGGCCCGTCTGGCTTTGACGGCATGGCTCTTGAAGCTTCCGTTCTGAGGGCCAAGGGTTTTTCTGAGGCGGTCGTTCAAACTATGTTGAAGGCCCGTAAGCCGGCTTCTGCTCGGATTTACCATAGGGTCTGGAATGCTTACTTTACTTGGTGTGTGTCTCACAATCATGACGTTTTCAAGTTTAGCACGGCCAAACTGTTGGCCTTCCTACAACAGGGCCTGGACTTAGGCCTGCGTCTGGCCTCCCTCAAGGTTCACATCTCTGCCTTGTCGGTTTGGTTTCAGAGAAAGATTGCTGCCCTTCCGAATGTTCATACATTCACTCAGGGTGTGTTGCGGATTCAGCCTCCTTATGTACCTCCTGTGGCCCCTTGGGATCTGTCGGTGGTACTGGAGGCCTTGCAAGAGTCTCCATTTGAACCTCTTGCTTTTCCCTTATGGTGCTATTTTTGCTGGCTATTGCTTCAGCTAGAAGGGTCTCGGACTTGGGTGCCTTATCCTGTAAGTCCCCCCATTTGATTTTTCATCGTGACCGGGCGGTACTTAGAATGCGACCGGGTTATTTACCCAAGGTGGTGTCTCTCTTCCACCTTAACCAGGAGATTGTGGTTCCGGCCTTTAATTCTCCCGAGTTGTCTTCCAAAGAGCGGTCTTTGGATGTGGTACGGGCTCTCCGTATCTATGTGAAGAGGACAGCCTCCATTAGGAAATCCGATTCTCTGTACTGTTTGGTTTTCACAAACGTGGCTGGCCTGCTTCCATGCAGACCCTGGCCAGATGGATTAGAATGGTGATTGCACATGCTTATGTACAGTCTGGTCGTCCAGCTCCTGCTACCATCAAAGCCCATTCTACTCAATCGGTTGGACCTTCTTGGGTGGCCCACTGTGGTGCGACCCTTGAACAATTGTGCAAGGCGGCTATGTGGTCCTCAGGGAACACGTTTATAAGGTTCTATGCCTTTGATACTTCCACCTCCCAGGATGCTTCCTTTGGACGCCGGGTTCTTGTGCCCGCTACAGTGCGTCCCCTCCCATAAGGAACTGCTTTAGGACATCCCCGATTTTAATCCTTGTGGAGCCCAGTGTACCCCGCAGCAGAAAACGAGATTTATGGTAAGACCTTACCGTTGTTAAATCTCTTTCTGCGAGGTACACTGGGCTCCCCAAGGCGCCCACCCTGACGGACTTAGGAATTGTAATAATTCCCCACAAATGCTAGTGGAATTTCTTCTGACTTTTTTTCACTTGATCCTAACTTTGAGATGACACCATATTTGTTTTATCTGTATGTACAATATTCTTCTATTAGTATGTTCTTTCTACCACTCAGATCTATCCCCTGATGAAGCCGCTGTGATGAAATGCGTTGGTTTGGAAATTCTTCTGCTTAGACGAAATGCGTTGGTTTGGAGATTCAACAACCACATCTCGGACTGACATCATCTATCTGCAGAATTATGCCACTCATAAAATCTGACTGGAATCAGTGTGATGTTGTGAATATATTGTTTAATGGGCGCTACTGATTGTGGATGTAAAACCGTTTTCTATGATCCATTGATTTGATGGTGAATTAAAAATATGTGAATTTTAATTACTTAGATTCTTTTTAAACTGTTCTGATTGGTAGATTATTGCTATAATAGGCAGTGATTGTGTATGATTTAAAATAAATATATATATATATATATATATATATATATATACACTGCTCAAAAAAATAAAGGGAACACTAAAATAACACATACTAGATCTGAATGAATGAAATATTCTTATTAAATACTTTGTTCTTTACATAGTTGAATGTGCTGACAACAAAATCACACAACAATTATCAATGGAAATCAAATTTATTAACCCATGGAGGTCTGGATTTGGAGTCACACTCAAACTTAAAGTGGAAAAACACACTACAGGCTGATCCAACTTTGATGTAATGTCCTTAAAACCAGTCAAAATGAGGCTCAGTAGTGTGTGTGGCCTCCATGTGCCTGTATGACCTCCCTACAACGCCTGGGCATGCTCCTGATGAGGTGGTGGATGGTCTCCTGAGGGATTTCTTCCCAGACCTTGACTAAAGCATCCGCCAACTCCTGGACAGTCTGCGGTGCAACATGGCATTGGTGGATGGAGCGAGACATGATGTCCCAGATGTGCTCAATTGGATTCAGGTCTGGGGAACGGGCGGGCCAGTCCATAGCATCAATGCCTTCATCTTGCAGGAATTGGTGACACACTCCAGCCACATGAGGTCTAGCATTGTCTTGCATTAGGAGGAACCCAGGGCCAACCGCACCAGCATATAGTCTCCCAAGGGGTCTGAGGATCTCATCTCGGTACCTAATGGCAGTCAGGCTACCTCTGGCGAGCACATGGAGGGCTGTGCGGCCCCCCAAAGAAATGCCACCCCACACCATTACTGACCCACTGCCAAACCGGTCACGCTGGAGGATGTTGCAGGCAGCAGAACGTTCTCCTTGGCGTCTCCAGACTCTGTCACGTCTGTCACGTGCTCAGTGAAAACCTGCTTTCATCTGTGAAGAGCACAGGGCGCCAGTGGCGAATTTGTCATCTTGGTGTTCTCTGGCAAATGCCAAACGTCCTGCACGGTGTTGGGCTGTAAGCACAACCCCCACCTGTGGACGTCGGGCCCTCATACCACCCTCATGGAGTCTGTTTCTGATCGTTTGAGTAGACACATGCACATTTGTGGCTTGCTGGAGGTCATTTTGCAGGGCTCTGGCAGTGCTCCTCCTGTTCCTCCTTGCACAAAGGCAGAGGTAGCGGTCCTGCTGCTGGGTTGTTGCCCTCCTACGGCCTCCTCTACGTCTCCTGGTGTACTGGCCTGTCTCCTGGTAGCGCCTCCATGCTCTGGACACTACGCTGACAGACACAGCAAACCTTCTTGCCACAGCTCGCATTGATGTGCCATCCTGGATATATATATATATATATATATATATATAGCACATACTGTATACTGTATGTATCAAGCACTAATATAGGGATACACATAGAAGAGATACAGCAGGTCGCCAATGGGATGGGCATTTGCATCATTAAGCTCCATTCTTTTAGACCTACAAGTCATGGCATTAATTAGTCCATCAGAGAGGTTTCTGGATAACTAGAAACCCCCCCTGCATGCACCACTGTCTAACCTCCTGGCATTGTGGGATTTACCAATAATCATGAATAATCATTTGAGTTCACTTCTTCCCCTCCCCCAACCGCTATTCCCTATTCACTACAATGGAGTATGGCAGACAGCATCAGGGCTGCTGTATATGATCAGGTCTCTGGGTCCTATAGAGTGTAAGCTGCAAGCAGGGCCCTCTGACCTCTCTGCCTGTTTTATCACAGCTGTGTCCCTAGTTGTAAGACACAATGGAACAGGCTAGTGCGGTATAACTATATATTAATAAAGTTAACAATGTTAATAAATAATATATAACAATATATAACTGCATTGCCAGGGTGCAACTACTGAGGAAGTGGACTAGGGCTGCGAGTGTATAGAAGACTCTCAGTAAGATTAAAACTAATGGCCCTATTTATCAATATTGGTTTTACTAAAATAATGAGTTTTCACACCCGTGTCACATTATTTTAAATGCACTGAAATGTATTAGAGGGCTTTTATAGCAGCTTTCCAGAAAAACGACCCCAGGCCCTTTAATTGGCATTTAGTAAGCAGATCTGCTCAGATTTACTAAAATAAAAAATAAATAAAAAAGATTGCGAAAATTGCGATGTCACGCAGCCGCCCCAAAAATGGTTCCAGCCCACCATGTATATGTCCCGTCATCTCTCACGTACAGTATCACAAATACTGTGTATTTATTGTTTCCTGCACATAATATCATTGCAATTTGTGGTTACAGCAGAGACGTCACAGATAGTATACAGATGTATTACAGCGCCGACCAATCACTGACCAGCCTGTGCGCCAAAACCACATCACATGACCTGACGCAGAATTGTTTTATACACATTTCCCTCACACCAAACCGATCAGACTCTTATCAGACTTTCCTTATTATACAACCAAATGAGACATTAAATATCTCTTATCCCCAGGTACCCTAGAAAGACGGAGAACTTCCAGTATATACAGAAGAGGCTCCTCCGTCTGATAAGGGGAGACATTGAGCTGTGACACGTTCTCTTGCTGGATGCCATAACCCTTAGCAACAGTCCAAATGTAAAATCTGCACAACCTCACATAGTGGTTATTAATTAATAAATTATTGGGTCTTAGACCTGATAAATATAATATCTTATCACCGCTTATCGCTGCAATATGAAATAAAGATTTCCCCAGATGTATTAAATACACGGAGAAGGTCGGGGGCTCCGATACGGTCTCTGCAATGTGTAAACATAAAGTAATTAAAGGGAGCATGGCACTGAATGGGTTAATCTGATTTACTTGAGTTCATTTATTCGGGGTGTATTGCTAAAATGATAACTAGCTATGCGAGGTCGAGGAACTATATTTATTAGATCTCCTAAAAGAATAAATAGATTGTCTGAAGTGAGGTTCTTTTGTGTATATATATATATATATATATATATATATATATGAGAGAGAGAGAGAGAGAGAGCATTTTGTGCAGCTGTGCCCCAGCTATTGTCCCCTGTTATCAGCCTCCTTCATAGAGAATCACCATCAGTATCATTTACTGGTTTCTGCTTTGTACACGTTCAGTGCAGAACAATAAGATCCTGTCTACAGGTCACAGAATATCTTGTAATAATGGAGAAATCCAGGAATAGCGGTAATACTGTAACAGCATTGATTCCACAGTTTCCGTGCGGTGATCCCCAATTTTAGGTGCGGGAAAAAGGTTAATTGAAAAGCCTTTCCCGTTCCAGGTGACGTTAGCTGGCTATTAGCCGTGGGGTATGAATATGCCCATATATATAATGATCAGGTTATGAAGAATAACAGAGTGCTGTCTGCAATAGATACATAGTTACATGCCGGATATATGATGGGGTCTGTCACTAGTCAGATTTCCTGTCATCATGTATATCATTTCTTGACTCTCCCATATATCTTTAAACGTCCGTCCAATACACATAGCGCAGCGTGGAGGGGCTCAGTGAAGGTGGCAGTGTAGGTGTCTGATAGGGTTACACAGAGAATAAAAGGACAGCTGTCCTGCCTCATAGTCCAGGTACATCCCCATTCTGTCACACAGAGTATTATCAGGTAGCTTGATCTCTGTACTGTCATGTATCACTATATACTGGTCATTTTCCCTAAGCAAACCCCAGGACTTGTTATTACATCCAATGAGGAAAAACATTCCACTCCTGTCTATACTGGGATAACACATCCCCACCCTCCACTTCCCTGATTTACTGACCTTCACTTCCCAGTAATGTCGCCCTGAGAATACCCGAGTACTTATTACCTGACTATGCAGAAATCTCTCTTCTGTTTCTGGAAGATTCTGGTAGTGTGACCTGGATGCAGTTTTCATGTCACCTGATATATGTATATTATTAGCGGCTGTGTTAGCGTCCAGTAATATATCTGTAGGTCCCTGCACATAGATCCCCATATTTATACCTGTTATTATATCAGATAATTTGTGTAATTTCCCTGATATGTGCCTCACATCCAGATCTCCTGCTTCATGGATCTATGTATAATGTCTCTTGCTATTCTGAGTGTCATACAAGTCACCTTTGATTGATGTCTGTAAGACAGTCACCGGATCAGACATGTTACACAGCTCCTCAATGTGACGGATCTTCCCAGACAGCTCGTCCTTCATTATTTCCAGCTGGCAGATCTCATTAGATACTGGGAGTAAACTACTTTTCTCCTGTCTGGAGATCCCTCTCAGGGCGCTTTTCTCCAGGTCTTTCAGCTGTTTCTTTATATCTTCAACCAGGCCGGTGACCCTCCCTTTTACACAGGCTGTACTTTCTTTTGTTTTATTCTCGAGCTTCTGCAAACTCTGGACATTTTTCTCAGTCTCTCCTCTCTTATTGTTTAATTTCTGCAGAATATCTCCCATTTTCTCTTTCTTCTTCTCAGAGGCCTCATCCAGCGTCTCCACCTGGTGTCCTCTGTGTTCTCCAGTCTCAGCACAGGACACACAGATACAGGCAGAGTCCTCAGTGCAGTAATATTTGAAGACCTCATTATGGACGAAGCATTTTCTCTTCCCCAAGGAAGTGGTGGGATCAGATAAGACGTGTTCTGGTGACTTGCTGTGTACTCTCAGGTGATTATCACACAGATGAGCCTCACAACACAGACAGGATTTAGCAGCAGGTACAGGAGAGTCCAAACATTGAGTACAAAGGATCTGAGTCTCCTGATCTGGCCGAGTAGACAGGAAACTCCCCACTATGTTACCCAGAGGAATGTTCCGTATCAGTGCAGGACGCGCCGCACACTCTGCTCTGCAGTCAGGACAGGTAAAAGCTCCGGACCCCTCCTGTGTATCCAGGACACCAGCAATACAGCCCCGGCAGAAGTTGTGGCCACATCTCAGGGTTACAGGATCTGTATAAATGCTCAGGCAGATGGAACAGACCAGCTCCTGTCTCAGATCAGCAGACGCCATCGCTGGTAGCAGGAGAGCGAGAAATGGAAGTGACAGTCCCTGGCACTCAGATACTAGACTGGTCACATTCCCCACACGGGGCGAGGCTGAGCTTATTGCTGAGATTATCTCTGCGGGACACACCACAACATAATGGAATCATAGAGGTCTTTTGATGAGTTAAGAATTATTAATTTTGCACATTTTGCAGGTATCACACAAAAGTTTCCTCCCTAAAAATACGGTTATTTCATTTAAGATTTTTTTGATTAGAAAAATCCTACATGAATTTCTAATTATGTTTTACTATCCTCCATTCTTATACACTGGTTTTCACCTTACAATGTCAGAATTTCAGTGGGACAGCCCTGATTTGAGGGCACTGTCCTGCCAATCCTTAGGTCACCCCATTTGCACCAACTAGGGGAGGTATGTTGACGCCACAGGTACTGAAGGAGGCAGAAGTCTCTGTTATCCTCCGCTGTTGAGTGGTGAATTTAGGGAAGGTGAAAGATTTTGATAAGGACCTAGCACTTTGGAGGTAGCTAGGTGTCCCCTCGGGTGTGAATATGCCCTCTACAATGTAACCATACCACCTAAATAGGACACCTCCTCCAGGGCTGTGTCCCAATTTAGACATGTCAACATTTGAGCGGCATGAGAAATAGAATTCTCAGTATTCTGGAACCTTTAGCGCTAGAACATTTACAGGCAAAGAAGGTAAGTAATACTATAACGTCCCAACCAACATGACCCATTCCACTAGGTACAAAATGCTCTGTTCCTGGATTTCCCTCTCAGGGTATGATAGCCATCACTTGTGTTGGACTAGTTAATTGATAAGAAAGGTGTTCCACCACAGGTGATGGCAGTCATACATTAAGATGGAACTCCAAGAACAGAGCAATTTGTCCCTCCTGGAATGGATCATGTTGGGAGTAGAGATGTGCACTGGCCCATTTTTGTGGGTTTTGGTTCCAATTAATCTGGTTTTGATTTTGGTTTTGCCAAAACCACCTTTTTTGATTTGGTTTTGAATCTGTAATTTTTTAAAAAAAATTCATAGTAAAAAAATCTAAAATAGCCTCACTTTTGTTCTGACATTATTTCGACCCCAATAACATTAATTTTCAGTCATTTCCAGTCAATTTTATCTCACAATATAGTTTTTATCCAGTTTAGACCAAAGGCAGCAGCGAGCTGGTTGGTTACTAAATGACAGAGCAGCAGCACAAACACACAGCAGTTTATAGCACATCTATGAAACATTGTAACACAGCAGTAGCAGAAAGAAAAGGTGGTGCAAGATGGAATTTTCCTTGGCCCCTTCCACCCACTCTTATGTTGGATATTATAAAGGACATGCAGAGTTTAACAAACCAAGCACTTCAGCAACAGGGACTGACACTTCTGTGGCTTAAGTGCTTGGTTTGTTTTGGCCCCCACAAAGCAAGCTACCAATGGGCTTAAGGTAGCTAAGCTAACAGCTCTACAGTGCCAAGATGACAGCTCAGCTCCCACTGCAGGGATTCAAAGGGCTTTTATACTGTATTGTATATACGTGAACAAATGCAAAGGGGTACAGTGCACCTAACAGTACAAGCAATAGAGCAATATATATATATATATATATATATATATATATAAAACAAAAAATCAACCCTAATATCTTGCGCTATACCTCTAGTCTCAAACCAACAAGAAATACCCTCTGTCAGATAAGGTATTAAAAGTAGATTACAAATAGAAATGGATTCTCGTGGGAGCCAATATGCCTTTTGTATGACAATAATTAAAAGTTTTTATTGTACAGAAACAAACGATATTTATCCTAAGCGTTCGTTATTGACACAACCTTCTAAAAATTCATATAAAACAATATTACAATCTTATACATAAATTACAGTTGGATGTGAGGATTTTACAGCCAGGTGATCACAGTCAGAACTCGAAATGGATGTATCTCCAACCAGATGTTTGTGATAAGGACTTTGTTAACCAGACGTTGCAACTTTTTTCAAGACGCCAGGAGTGCTGCATATCAACATTTGTATATATATATATATATTTATTTATTTTTTCAATTTGCAACTCAGCTCAACTGCAGGGATTCAAAGCTTTTTATATACTTAAAAAAGTTGCAGTGAGGTACAGCGCACAAAAGAGTACAAACAATTGAAATATATATATATTATGTATATATTAGTATATGTATTATACATTTCCATTAAACAGGTAAACTTTGGATAAAATCAAATAGCAAAAACATGTTTTAAACACTATTTGACCTCAAATTAGAGATTGATCAGATCCGTGACCCAGGTACAGGCAGTCCTTAAAGAGGGGTTATGCAGGAATCACACCTGCTATACATTTAATGATGTTTAGATTAATTGTTTCATTACACATCTGTTTTGTTTACCCCCCCGTTCAAACAGTCCTGATGTGACAGGATTTAGTGTGGCCTAATAATGACCACGCTGGATGGATAACAGTGGTTAACTTGTGCGATTATATGTAAGGTATTCACTTTCACTGTTTATATAAGTACTGTATGTTGATTTTATGATTCACTGTATTGTACCATATTGGATTTGTCATTCATTCATTCACACAAGCACGGGTAGTTTTTTTAATCCATTTTTTTAATCCATTCTTGTATGTCACACATGTCACGTGAGGCGGCGCAGCATTACGATGCTGCGTCGCGTCTCCATGGTTACCGGCTTTCCTCTGTCCGCAGCCACGTCACTGAGGGGTCCGTGTAGCCGGATGACGTGACTTCCGGATGTCGTATGCCACACGCTGCCGGAAGTGCGGGTTCCATACACCGGACGGCGGGGACGTGGACGCGGACGCAGGTACGCGGTACAGGTAAGGTATTTAAGTTGTTTTTCTTTGTATCACCATTAGTTTGCAGTGTCCTGAGGAAGGGGGTACGTCCCCCGAAACGTTGACGAATAAATGCACTTTTTTGCTTCAATTTACCTGTAAGTGAAAGACTCTGAGTGCCGCTGTCTCTCTCCGTTCTGTATATTGGGGCTGCCATACCCCCAGGAGGGCACCGGAGCAATAACCCTACGGGGACAACGGAGTGCCGGGCTGCCAGCATGGACTATATATATATGTGTATATATTTATTTATTCAATTTACAGATCAGCTCACACTGCAGGAATTCAAAGCTCTTTTGTATATATGTGAAGAAAGTTGCACTGTGGTGTAGTGCACATAACAGTAAAAAAAATATTAAACATTTTTTTTAATTCTTTTTCTTTTTTTCATCTGCATTTCGGTTCGCACTGCGTGAAGTCAGACTGATTTTTTATGTACGTGAAGGGAACAAAGCACACTGGGATACAGCGTACTGGAGTCGCACTGGAGTACAATGCACAGAACAGTACAAATAAAGTATACAATATATTTTTTTATTCTTTTTTTAACTCGCAGCTTGGCTCACACGGCATGGAGTCACAGGGCTAATATATATGTACTGTACGTGAACAAATGCACTGAGGTACAGAATTAGACTAAGGGACTGGACACAGCTTGAGTATGGACACAGCACAGTCACTTGTAGATGGATACAGCGCAGCCGGGGGTAGTGGGGGGGGATTGATCTAGGGTAATCCGAAATGCTCATCTCATAAAGCCACCGGCCAGCATAACACACATAATACACAGAGTAATAATGTTACCACCTTGAGGATTACATGTAAAGAACGCTCAGTACTAGGTTAGGTGATCACATGGTACATTTATTATTTATTACCAGCTATTTCTATAGCGCACACACATTCCGCAGCGCTTTACATGTTGTCACAATTCACTTTAAAGCGTTAAAGTGTCACCTCACTAACCCACTCATATCTTATATAACCTTTGCTAGTCTGTGTGCATGGCCATAAATCCTGTTATTGGTACTTTTATGGAGTTCCTTGTTACCTTACGTATTAGCTCCATATTTACTTAGTAACTCTCTCACATATGGAGGATGTCCCGAGCGGTTATAGAAACTCAGGTACACCTACTGCTTATACTCTCCTGTGTGGCTGATGTTACATCATTAAATCTATGGAGCTGTGTAATGTAATGAGCACCAGTCAGTATCTCCGGTAGATATAATCCTCTGTGGCTGCTGCGGAGAATACTATTTATCAACAGGCTCTATTGGTTTAATAGCTACATTTCCCTGAGAATCCATTTACTGTTCCCATCTAGAGCTCAGGAGTTATTCTGTTCCGTCAGGCCCTGGGATGTGCAGTCAGGGGAGTCAGAGCCCAGGAATGTGCAGTCAGGGGAGGCATAGCCTTGGGACGTGCAGTCAGGGGAGGCATAGCCTAGGGACGTGCAGTTAGGGGAGGCAGAGCCCAGGGACGTGCAGTCAGGGGAGTCAGAGCCCAGGGACGTGCAGTCAGGGGAGGCATAGCCTTGGGACGTGCAGTCAGGGGAGGCAGAGCCTAGGGACGTGCAGTTAGGGGAGGCAGAGCCCAGGGACGTGCAGTCAGGGGAGGCATAGCCTTGGGACGTGCAGTCAGGGGAGGCATAGCCTAGGGACGTGCAGTTAGGGGAGGCAGAGCCCAGGGACGTGCAGTCAGGGGAGGCAGAGCCCAGGGGCGTGCAGTCAGGGGAGTCAGAGCACAGGACGTGCAGTAAGGGGAGGCAGAGCCTAGGGACGTGCAGTCAGGGGAGTCAGAGCCCAGGAATGTGCAGTCAGGGGAGGCATAGCCTTGGGACGTGCAGTCAGGGGAGGCATAGCCTAGGGACGTGCAGTCAGGGGAGGCAGAGCCTAGGGACGTGCAGTCAGGGGAGTCAGAGCCCTGGAATGTGCAGTCAGGGGAGGCATAGCCTTGGGACGTGCAGTCAGGGGAGGCAGAGCCCAGGGACGTGCAGTCAGGGGAGTCGGAGCCCAGGGACGTGCAGTCAGGGGAGGCATAGCCTTGGGACGTGCAGTCAGGGGAGGCATAGCCTAGGGACGTGCAGTTAGGGGAGGCAGAGCCCAGGGACGTGCAGTCAGGGGAGGCATAGCCTTGGGACGTGCAGTCAGGGGAGGCATAGCCTAGGGACGTGCAGTTAGGGGAGGCAGAGCCCAGGGACGTGCAGTCAGGGGAGGCAGAGCCCAGGGATGTGCAGTCAGGGTAGGCAGAGGAGGCAGAGCCCAGGGACGTGCAGTCAGGGGAGGCAGAGCCCAGGGACGTGCAGTCAGGGGAGGCAGAGCCCAGGGACGTGCAGTCAGGGGAGGCAGAGCCCAGGGACGTACAGTCAGGGTAGGCAGAGGAGGGAGAGCCCAGGGACGTGCAGTCAGAGGAGGCAGAGCCCAGGGATGTGCAGTCAGGGGAGGCAGAGCCCAGGGACGTGCAGTCAGGGGAGGCAGAGCCCAGGGACGTGCAGTCAGGGGAGGCAGAGCCCAGGGACGTGCAGTCAGGGGAGGCAGAGCCCAGGGATGTGCAGTCAGGGTAGGCAGAGGAGGCAGAGCCCAGGGACGTGCAGTCAGGGGAGGCAGAGACCAGGGACGTGCAGTCAGGGTAGGCAGAGACCAGGGACGTGCAGTCAGGGGAGGCAGAGGAGTGAGAGCCCAGGGACGTGCAGTCAGAGGAGGCAGAGCCCAGGGACGTGCAGACAGGGGAGGCAGAGCCCAGGGACGTGCAGTCAGGGGAGGCAGAGCCCAGGGACGTGCAGTCAGGGGAGGCAGAGCTCAGGGACGTGCAGTCAGGGGAGGCAGAGCCCAGGGACGTGCAGTCAGGGGAGGCAGAGCCCAGGGACGTGCAGTCAGGTTAGGCAGAGACCAGGGACGTGCAGTCAGGGGAGGCAGAGCCCAGGGATGTGCATTCAGGGGAGGCAAAGACCAGGGATGCAGTCAGGGGAGGCAGAGACCAGGGACATGCAGTCAGGGAAGGAAGAGCCCAGGGATGCAGTCAGGGGAGGCAGAGCCCAGGGACGTGCAGTCAGGGGAGGTAGAGCCCAGGGACGTGCAGTCAGGGGAGGCAGAGCCCAGGGACGTGCAGTCAGGGAAGGCAGAGCCCAGGGACGTGCAGTCAGGGGAGGCAGAGCCCATGGACGTGCAGTCAGGGGAGGCAGAGCCCAGGGACGTGTAGGCAAGGGAGGCAGAGCCCAGGGACCTGCAGTCAGGGGAGGCAGAGCCCAGGGACGTGCAGTCAGGGGAGGCAGAGCCCAGGGACGTGCAGTCAGGGGAGGCAGAGACCAGGGACGTGCAGTCAGGGTAGGCAGAGACCAGGGACGTGCAGTCAGGGGAGGCAGAGGAGGGAGAGCCCAGGGACGTGCAGTCAGAGGAGGCAGAGCCCAGGGACGTGCAGACTGGGGAGGCAGAGCCCAGGGACGTGCAATCAGGGGAGGCAGAGCCCAGGGACGTGCAGTCAGGGGAGGCAGAGCCCAGGGATGTGCAGTCAGGGGAGGCAGAGGAGGCAGAGCCCAGGGACGTGCAGTCAGGGGAGGCAGAGCCCAGGGACGTGCAGTCAGAGGAGGCAGAGCCCAGGGATGTGCAGTCAGGGGAGGCAGAGCCCAGGGATGTGCAGTCAGGGGAGGCAGAGACCAGAAACGTGCAGTCAAGGGAGGCAGAGACCAAAGACGTGCAGTCAGGGGAGGCAGAGCCCAGGGACGTGCAGTCAGGGGAGGCAGAGCCCAGGGATGTGCAGTCAGGGGAGGCAGAGGAGGCAGAGCCCAGGGACGTGCAGTCAGGGGAGGCAGAGCCCAGGGACGTGCAGTCAGAGTAGGCAGAGCCCAGGGATGTGCAGTCAGGGGAGGCAAAGCCCAGGGACGTGCAGTCAGGGGAGGCAGGGCCAGGGATGTGCAGTCAGGGGAGGCAGAGCCCAGGGATGTGCAGTCAAGGGAGGCAAAGACCAGGGACGTGCAGTCAGAGGAGGCAGAGCCTAGGGACGTGCAGTCAAGGGAGGCAGAGACCAGGGACGTGCATTCAGGGGAGGCAGAGACCAGGGATGCAGTCAGGGGAGGCAGAGACCAGGGACGTGCATTCAGGGGAGGCAGAGACCAGGGATGCAGTCAGGGGAGGCAGAGACCAGGGTCATGCAGTCAGGGGAGGCAGTGCCCAGGGACGTGCATTCAGGGGAGGCAGAGACCAGGGATGCAGTCAGGGGAGGCAGAGACCAGGGACGTGCAGTCAGGGGAGGCAGAGCCCAGGGATGTGCAGTCAGGGGAGGCAGAGCTCAGGGATGTGCAGTCAGGGGAGGCAGAGCCTAGGGACGTGCAGTCAAGGGAGGCAGAGACCAGGGACGTGCAGTCATGGGAGGCAGAGCCCAGGGACGTGCATTCAGGGGAGGCAGAGCCCAGGGATGCAGTCAGGGGAGGCAGAGACCAGGGACGTGCAGTCAGGGTAGGCAGAGCCCAGGGATGTGCAGTCAGGGTAGGCAGAGGAGGCAGGCCCAGGGACGTGCAGTCAGGGGAGGCAGATACCAGGGACGTGCAGTCAGGGAAGGCAGAGCCCAGGGATGTGCAGTCAGGGTAGGCAGAGGAGACAGAGCCCAGGGATGTGCAGTCAGGGGAGGCAGAGCCCAGGGATGTGCAGTCAGGGGAGTCAGAGGAGGGAGAGCCCAGGGACGTGCATTCAGCGGAGACAGGGCCCAGGGATGTGCAGTCAGGGGAGGCAGAGCCCAGGGACATGCAGTCAGGGTAGACAGAGGAGGCAGAACCCAGGGACATGCAGTCAGGGGAGGCAGAGCCCAGGGACGTGCAATCAGGGGAGGCAGAGACCAGGGATGTGCAGTCAGAGTCCAGGGATGTGCAGTCAGGGGAGGCAGAGCCCAGGGATGTGCAGTCAGGGGAGGCAGAGACCAGAGACGTGCAGTCAAGGGAGGCAGAGACCAGGGACGTGCAGTCAGGGGAGGCAGAGCCCAGTGACGTGCAGGCAGGGGAGGCAGAGCCCAGGGATGTGCAGTCAGTGGAGGCAGAGGAGGCAGAGCCCAGGGACGTGCAGTCAGGGGATGCAGAGGAGGCAGAGCCCAGGGACGTGCAGTCAGAGGAGGCAGAGCCCAGGGATGTGCAGTCAGGGGAGGCAGAGCCCAGGGACGTGCTGTCAGGGGAGGCACAGACCAGGGACGTGCAGTCAGAGTCCAGGGATGTGCAGTCAGGGGAGGCAGGGCCAGGGATGTGCAGTCAGGGGAGGCAGAGAACAGAGACATGCAGTCAAGGGAGGCAGAGCCCAGGGATGTGCAGTCATGGGAGGCAGAGCCCAGGGACGTGCAGTCAGGGGAGGCAGAGCCCAGGGACGTGCAGTCAAGGGAGGCAGAGACCAGGGACGTGCAGTCAGGGGAGGCAGAGCCCAGGGACGTGCAGTCAGGGGAGGCAGAGCCCAGGGACGTGCAGTCAAAGGAGGCAGAGACCAGGGACGTGCAGTCAGGGGAGGCAGAGCCCAGGGACGTGCAGTCAGGGGAGGCAGAGCCCAGGGACGTGCAGTCAGGGGAGGCAAAGCCCAGGGACGTGCAGTCAGGTTAGGCAGAGACCAGGGACGTGCAGTCAGGGGAGGCAGAGCCCAGGGATGTGCATTCAGGGGAGGCAAAGACCAGGAATGCAGTCAGGGGAGGCAGAGACCAGGGACGTGCAGTCAGGGAAGGCAGAGCCCAGGGATGCAGTCAGGGGAGGCAGAGCCCAGGGACGTGCAGTCAGGGGAGGCAGAGCCCAGGGACGTGCAGTCAGGGGGAGGCAGAGCCCAGGGACGTGCAGTCAGGGGAGGCAGAGCCCATGGACGTGCAGTCAGGGGAGGCAGAGCCCAGGGACGTGTAGGCGGGGAGGCAGAGCCCAGGGACCTGCAGTCAGGGGAGGCAGAGCCCAGGGACGTGCAGTCAGGGGAGGCAAAGACCAGGGACGTGCAGTCAGGGGAGGCAGAGTCAAGGGACATGCAGTCAGGATAGGCAGAGGCAGAGCCCAGGGACGTGCAGTCAGGGGAGGCAGAGCCCAGGGACGTGCAGTCAGGGGAGGCAGAGCCTAGGGACGTGCAGTCAGGGGAGGCAGAGACCAGGGACGTGTAGGCAGGGGAGGCAGAGCCCAGTGACAGGGACGTGCTGTCAGGGGAGGCAGAGACCATGGACGTGTAGGCAGGGGAGGCAGAGCCCAGGGACCTGCAGTCAGGGGAGGCAGAGCCCAGGGACATGCTTTCAGGGGAGGCAGAGACCAGGGACGTGCAGTCAGGGGAGGTAGAGACCAGGGACGTGCAGTCAAGGGAGGCAGAGCCCAGGGACGTGCAGTCAGGGGAAGCAGAGACCAGGGACGTGCAGTCAGGGGAGTCAGAGACCAGGGACGTGCAGTCAGGGGAGGCAGAGACCAGGGACTTGCAACCAGGGGAGGCAGAGCCCAGAGACTTGCAGCCAGGGGAGACAGAGCCCTGGGACGTGCAGTCAGGGGAGGCAGAGACCAGGGACATGTAGTCAGGGGAGGCAGAAACCAGGGACGTGCAGTCAGGGGAGGCAGAAACCAGGGACATGCAGTCAGGGGAGGCAGAGCCCAGGGACGTGCAGTCAGGGGAGGCAGAGACCAGGGACGTGCAGTCAGGGGAGGCAGAGACCAGGGATGTGCAGCCAGGGGAGGCAGAGAACAGGGATGTGCAGTCAGGGGAGGCAGAGCCCAGGGACGTGCTATCAGGGTAGGCAGAGGCAGAGCCCAGAGATGTGCAGTCAGGGTAGGATGGGGAGGCAGAGCTCAGGGACGTGCAGTCAGGGGAGGCAGAGACCAGGGATGCGCAGTCAGGGGAGGCAGAGCCCAGGAACATGCAGACAGGGTAGGTAGAGCCCAGGGACATGCAGTCAGGGTAGGCAGCGCCAAGGAACATGCAGCAGGGAGGCAGAGCCCCGGGATGTGCAGGCAGGGTAGGCAGAGCCCAGGGACATGCAGTCAGGGTAGGCAGAGGCAGAGCCTCCCCTGTCATACTCCTGAGATTTTATATAAAAACAATTAGAATAATACACAGAAGATATTTATAACATTAATGTCTTCTTTGTCAGATGTAATCCTTGTTATAGCAGACACTCAGCAGCTGTGTGGCGATCTCTGGAGCTGCAGGAAGATGAGAGATGAGGCAGTAGCAGCTCTGCCTCTGTGCTACAGTCAGACACTGCTTTGCAGAGCTAGGGACGGGGCCACACCATTGGCCTGCACAGAAAGGGAGACAATAGAGGCATGCCTCTGAGTGTGGGGGTGAGCTTAGTGCACTAATGGACACTTGGATGTATCATGTGAACAGGAAGTGCACTGTAGTCCGAGCTCAGTCAGCAGCAGCAGCAATAGAAGACACAGGGATGCTGGTGTCGCACTCCGGAGTTTTAAAACTTGTTCCGTACCATTGCGATGTCTGTCCTGTCTGGCGCAGAGGTCTGTGTGAGCTGTTTCCACACATCGCTTCTGGCTCAAGCAGAAGTCCGCTGACGCCGATCCCACATGAATTCACCTGCAGCTATCTCTGTCTCTGTGTATAGCGCTTCACAGCGCTGGTGTCCGCTGTTTCAGTGTTGATTCTCCAATGTGTTTACTTCCTAGTGTTTGGGCCTAGTTCAGAGTTCCCTCCAAAACCGGACCTGGGTGCTGCCATCTTGGATTCTGTCAGCTGTCCTTCCAGTAACCAATCCTGGAGCTCTTTCCATCAGCTGATCGCAGCATCCAATCAGTCTACACTCTGCGCTATAAAGGAGACTTCTTGTGAGTAACAATTCGCCAGTACAACATTCTCTTCTCAGGAAGTAACAGCTCTGTGCCCAGCTCCTATGTTCCAGTGACTTTGTTCTTATCCAGTTCCAGTCTGGTGAATATTAAGTACTCTGCATTTTATCTCAAAGACTATCCAGTGTCAAGATTCCGGATCCAGCCCGGGCAGCACGCCAGTCCGTTCCGGTTCCATTCCAGTCTCCATTGCTATAACAACTATTGTTTCTCTTCAGGACTTCCGGTGTCAAGATTCTGGATCCAGCCCGGTCAGCACTTCAGTCCATTCCGCTCACTACTCCGGTTCCATTCAGATCATCACTCCAGTACCATTCTGATTCCATTCCAGTCACCATTCCAGTTCCACTCCGGCCACCGTCCCAGTTGCTAATCTGGTATCATCTCTTATTCATACAGAATTTGCAGTGATCCACATACTCTATTCATTTAATAAAGTATTGCTCGTGTCATATCTGCCTCCTGGCTTATCACTGCTAGAACACCAACGATTCTTCTAAGTAGATGTTCCGAGTTCCATGCACAATACCTGGTTAAAGCCTCCTCGCTTCATTCGCGCTCCCTCCATGCTAGCTCCACCCACAGATGCCTGCCCAAGCCAAGGGCATAGAGTTGCGATCTCATCATAGCGGCCCTGCCCTATGATGAGGGTGGGGCTACGATGATGGGATTCAGCATAAATTGCGTCATCGCCCTGCCCACTTTTCCTCCGTAAGTGGGCAGCTGTGGGGTTGAGTGGGTGGTAGCAAGGGTGAACGGGCGGGTGTAAGCCGGCTCCAGGAGCATTACTCACTTTTCTTGGTGCCTGGTGTGCCATACAATTTTTCGGAAGCCTCACAGCCATTCCGGCAAGTGTGAGCTTAGTACATCTCCCCCCCTGTATCTTGACTGTGTTAAATTTGGGAGTCATTAGCACTAGGTGTTAGGTGTAATTAGTCCTCACTGTGTTGTGTGGAGGGTTTACTGCATGAGGACCACCCTCGCTCAGCTGTCACTAGCTCATGGGCTCTCCTCAGGCATGGCTCTGCTGACTGACTCCACTGACAGACTATGCTGTGAGTCCCTCCTCTAGATGTGCTGTCAGCCACCGCCGGGTCCACCTTGGGTTCCATCTTGCTCAGGGAAGCCACGCCTGCTGCAGACCTGCCCAACTGCCGTCCTGGTCCACCTCAGTCTCTACCCTTGTTTGGGAAGCTGCACATCTGACTATGCCTCACTCACTACCACTGGGAGGAGCAGAGGGCCAGAACGAATGCCTGTTTCAGCGGCTTCTTCTGTTTCCCCTCATGCAGAGCTGGATCCACTTGTCTCAGTACCTCAGCCCAGTGGTGGCCGGCCCACGCTAGGTGACACCATCTGAGGGGGTGATACCGAAACACTACAATACAGCCACACCTGGTGTCCCCACAGGCAGTGACGCCTCTGCCTCATCCAACTGGGGTGCCACTTTGCTTCTCTGAGGTAGGGCTCCACTGAGTGAGACTTGCCTTCCTCAGGTTCCTGACCAACCGCTCGTCACCTCCAACTGTCACTGGCCTTCCTGGCACTGCTGTTGTGATGTCCTCCTGATCTCCTGCGCAGCTGCAAAGGCTGCTGGGAATGGTGACCTGTCTGTGTGACATACACCTACGTTGTAATGCGATACAATAGTGTTAGGGCGTAATAGCTCAAATAGCAGGATATTACACTAGCAGACTATATTATGGATGAGCAGGCTACCCATCTACATGACCTTATTTCCCTTTGCCTTAAGGCCCGTACACACTGGTCAATATATCGGCCGTTCTCTTGAACGGCCGATACATCGCGGGACCGTCGGCCAGTGTGTACGGGCGATACGTCTGTGAACTCCGTCGTTCACAGACGTATCGTGTCGGCTGCGCAGCACAGCCGACGGCCAATATATCTAACGATATATTGGCGCGTCGCTGTGTGTGTACGGGGCGGTCGTCCGACCGTCCGTACACATGCTGCGGCGGCCGGCGGTGATTGACAGGTGAACTGGGCGGGCGCCCGCCCAGTTCATGACGTCAGTCCCCCGACGGATCGGGCAGTGTGTATGCACAGCACACTGCCCGATCCGTACATAGATATATCTGCAGATCAATTGATCTGCAGATATATCTTTCTAGTGTGTACCCACCTTTAGAGTGGACATTAGGTCATAGTATAGGGCATTAGTGCATTCCCTGAGCAGGAAGAATCCTTCTTAAGATAAGAATCCCCTTATTCTGTTGGAGGGCCTATGCAAATTGCCAGATCTAGGCTTTCTGCTCAGATGGTGCCTATACTGTGGATGCATTTATTTGAGAAGTGTTTGGGAAAAGGATAAGCCCAGCAAAAGTAAAGTAGGATACTGTCCTGATACGCTTTCCCCAAGTAATCCTAACTTTCTCATTTGAATCTCTGATAAATGTTCCAATGACACTGTTGAAGTTTCGGCTTTTGTACAGTAGATTCCACGTTGGAACGTCAGTTGTTGATCTTGAACAGCCCAACAGAACAGAACAGAATTGGTGGTGCATCCATTGGTTTCAAGGCACAACCCATTCGGATTCATTTTGGGCACTACATTTTGAGGTATTAAGCTTGTCATTCCTAAAGCCATTAACTCTATCATTTTAGGCTTGCCTTGGTTATGCAGACTCTCCCCCATTTGTAACGGGTCTTCAGGAGAGACCTTGGCCTGGGGCATTGACTTTATAGACCATTGTCTCAGTGGCGGAACTAGCAAGCGGTGGGCCCAGGTGCGACAAAATGCTTTGGGCCCCCCCCCCCCCCCATCCAAGTCCACCCCCTCACCCCTTGAGAGGATCTGGTGAGGGGGACCTGCTCAGGGCCAGAGAAATGGATGCCTAGCAACAGTGCCGTAACTAGACATTTTAGCACTGTGTGCAAGAAACGGCATCGGAGCCCCACCCCTGCATGCAAAACAGGGGCAGTGCGCGCCGTAGGCGCGTGCAAAAATACATAGTGGCGTGGCTTCGCGGGGAAGGGGTGTGGCCACAAAATAATACCAATTCCTAAAACGGTGCACAGTAGTCTCCATTCTTCAAATTACGCCGCACAGTAGCACCACTACACCAGGTAGAGACCCTTTTACACCTTACAGCGAACAGATTCCTCTTTTTACACATTACAGCAGACAGCGTCCCCTTTTTACACATTACGGCAGACAGCGTCCCCTTTTTACACATTACGGCAGACAGCGTCCCCCTTTTTATACATTACGGCAGACAGTGTCCCCTTTTTACACATAACGGCAGACAGCGTGCCCTTGTTACACATAGCGGCAGACAGCGTGCACTTTTTACACATAACGGCAGACAGCGTCCCCCTTTTTACACATTACGGCAGACAGCGTACACTTTTTACACATAACGGCAGACAACGTACACTTTTTACACATAGCGGCAGACAGCGTGCCCTTGTTACACATTACGGCAGACAGCGTGCCCTTGTTACACATTACGGCAGACAGCGTGCCCTTGTTACACATTACGGCAGGCAGATTCCCCCTTTTTACACGTTGCGGCAGGCAGTCCCCCGTTTTTACACATTGCGGCAGGCAGATTCCCCATTTTTACACATTACGGCAGGCAGATTCTCCCTTTTTACACATAGCGGCAGGCAGATTCCCCATTTTTACACATTGCGGCAGGCAGATTCCCCATTTTTACACATTGCGGCAGGCAGTCCCCCCTTTTTACACATTGTGGCAGGCAGTCCCCCATTTTTACACATAGCGGCAGGCAGATTCCCCATTTTTACACATTGCGGCAGGCAGTCCCCCCTTTTTACACATTGCGGCAGGCAGTCCCCCATTTTTACACATAGCGGCAGGCAGTCCCAACAAATAAAGAAAGAAAGAAAGAAAGAGACAGAAAGAAAGAAAGAGACAGAAAGAAAGAAAGAAAGAAAGAAAGAAAGAAAGAAAGAAAGAAAGAAAGAAAGAAAGAAAGAAAGAAAGAAAGAAAGAAAGAAAGAAAGAAAGAAAAGAAAGAAAGAAAGTAGAATCATACTTACCCTCTCCGCTGGCTCAGGCTCCTCGTGCAGCTTGACGATTCCCGGGCAGTAGACGAGGTGGAGGAGGGAGCCGCAGCAGCGCTGTGTTATTGGTGGAGGCGCTGCTGCTGCTGCCCCCCTGCTTCACTATAGGCTGTTCTCGGAAGACAGCCTATAGTGAAGCAGAGGGGCAGCAGCAGCAGCGCCTCCACCAGTAACAAAGCGCTGCTGCGGCTCCCTCCTTCACCTCCGTCCTCCTCCTTCCCCCGTCCGTGCCGCTGCTCTTCTCCTCTGTGGGCGGCTGTGCGCTGCGGGCAGCGGTTGCCCGCAGCGCACAGCGGCATGTAATGAGTCAGTTTGACTCATTACATGCTTGGGCCCCTGGACAGAGGCGGGCCCCAGTGCAACGCACTGCTTGCACTGGCGGTAGTTCCGCCTCTGCATTGTCTACATAAAGGTAATTCCCAAAACCCAACTTGTGGTAGTTTCTACTGATTCAGCAACAGATATTCCTGCAGTGTATGCAGATGTATTAGATGTTTTCTCCAAAACACAAGCACCATAGGGAATACTAATAATTATTATTTATAGCTAGAGATGAGCGGGCTCCATTTTCTGAAAACCAAACCCACCTAAACTTCCGAAATCTGAGAATCCGAGTGCCGGCTCGGTTTTCCTACCTTGCTCAGATTCCAAATTGAGGTAAAACGGCATCATTCCGGCGTCGGATCTCGCAGGTTTTGGATTTGATATGTTATTGCTGCGAGATTTGGGTGCCATTTCACAGCGGATGCCGCAGAGCTGTGTGCTGCTAAAATCTGTGCTGGCTCCGCTCCAGTGCTGAGCTGACCTATCTGTCCACTCCAGTCCCCATAGTATTATCATTGATTATTATTTTTTATAGTGCAGGAACTTGGAAGTAACATCTATTGTCTAAGTGTGTCACATTACTGCTACTGCATAACCCTAAGTGTCAGACTGGTGTTGTATTTTTTTGTCACTGCCCGCATTAACCCTTGCTGCACAGCACAAAGGTGTGTTTTTTTGTCACTGCCTGCAGTGCAGCCCAGAACAAATATATTTTTTTGTGCAACTGGTGTGTTCTGTAAATGCTGTACCCCACTGCATTCACATAAATATAAGCACTTTGACTCTGAAGGCTGTACCCCACTGTGTTCACATAAATAATATAAGCACTGTGAGACTGCGGGCCGTACCCCACTGTGTTCACATAAATAATATAAGCACTGTGAGACTGCGGGCCGTACCCCACTGTGTTCACATAAATAATATAAGCACTGTGAGACTGCGGGCCGTACCCCACTGTGTTCACATAAATAATATAAGCACTGGGATCCACAGGCCATACCCCACTGTGTAATATAAGTACTGTGACTCTGCAGGCCGTACCCCTTCTGCGTTCACATAAATAATATAAGCACTTTGACCTCACAGGCTGTACCCCACTGCGTTCACATAAATATAAGCACTGTGAGTCCGCACTGTTGTTATTTAAAAAAAAAAATCCAATAAATACTATTTTTTTTGTACAACTAGTGGTGTGCTGTACCCCACTGCATTCATACATGTAAGCACTGTGATTCTGCAGCGTGAGTTGTCATTTGTGAGAAAACAAGAAAAAAGTATTTTTATTTATTTGTACAAGTGGTGTCTGTTCAATAGAGATCAGTAGGTGCATGTCATGGCGTTCATACATATAAGCACTGTGAGTCCGCAGTGAGCTGTCTTTTGTGAAAAAAATAATAGTATTCTATTATTTTTGTATAAGTTCTGTGTGTTCAATAAAGCTCAGCAGGTGTGTACCCCACTGCATTCAAGCTTCATACATTATGTATGTGTGTGTGTGTATATATATATATATATATATATACAGTATATATAAGCAATGAGTATGCAGTGTGAGTTATCATTTGTGGAAAAAAACATTTTTGTATAACTTGTGTGTTCTGTAGGTGCTGTGCCACGCTGCATTCATAAATATAAGCATTATGACTCTGCAGCGTGAGTTGTCCTTTGTGAAAAAAAAGTTTATTTTGTACAACTTGTGTGTCTTCACCGATATGGAACACGATCAGTTGAGAGAAGAGCAGGAGCAGCAACCAAATACTAACACTCCAGCTGCTGCCAGTCATGATAGTACTACAACATCTACTAAAGGTGGTCCAGGGGCCAGAAAGTTTAAGAAAGGGCAACTGAAACAGAAAAGGGGTACAGGTGTCACATTATAAAGTGACAAATCAGTGCCCAAAAGAAAGAACACTTAAGCTGAAAAACAAACTGTGTTCACAAATCCCTGAGGAGAGTCTAGGGGTGGTCATGTTAGCTATGTGTATCTGACATTTCTTACACTGTCCTCATAGCGATGCCTTTTTCGCCTCCTTCCACCATTTCTGCACCATCTGCAGATGATGATGATGATGACATAATATAAATAGAGTATACTAGTGTGGAAGTGAAACAGGATGAGTGGGATATTCGCGTACTATCTGACACTAATGAGGATGTTGAAGATGTTGTTTGCATAAATTAGCCACTAGTAACAGCAGTTCTTGCCCGTGATAAAAAGAAAGTCAACGTGATGCCTGGGCAGAACACCAAAACAGCCACCTCTTAGGTGTGGGATTATTTTTACTCAAATACTGACAAAGTTTGTGAAAGCATATGCTCCATTTGTAAGGCCAAAGTTAGTAGAGGTAGCGACATTAACCATCTAGGCATTTCCTCCATGTTATGTCATTTGTGGTGAGTTAATAAAATGTATTTGACAAAATTAGGATCATTTGTTGTAAATATTATCCTCATCATCAGCCTCCTCATTAGGGATCAAAGGTAGATCTTCCAAAAAATTGGTTTGCGGGGGCCCAAACAAACCAAGCACTTCAGCCACAAAAGTGGCAGTCCCTGTCGCTGATGTGCTTGGTTTGTTAAACTATGTATGTTCTTCATAAAAGTGGGTGGGAGAGCCCAAGGACAATTCCATCTTCCACC
The DNA here is from genome assembly GCF_028390025.1 of Pseudophryne corroboree. NCBI lineage: Eukaryota > Metazoa > Chordata > Amphibia > Anura > Myobatrachidae > Pseudophryne > Pseudophryne corroboree. Next base: position 6,643,050 of record NC_086449.1, on the reverse strand, counting down.
ACTTTTCTTTTCATAATGGGCTGGATTTTTTGGGGGCATTGGGGGCGGTCTTTGCATTACTACTTTCCAACACATTTTTTTTTTATAATCTATATTTATTGAAGAAAATACAGATTGAAATCAGTAAAAAGCAAAAAAAAGGACATTGTCAAACATATAAGAAATAACAGTATGAACTCTGGTGGGCGGGGCACCAAGCGTGGCCGCATTTTATATGGGCTCCGGACCTTGACTTCTTAACTGGAGGATTTTGAGCTAAATTTCCCCTTTTAAGTTGATTGCTGCAGTGCCACAACATCCAGGAGTGAATTGAGCCTTCTATCAGGTCTGGAGTCCCTAGCTCTCTGCTGGAGTCGAGCCTGTAAGGTACAGTCATATATGACCGCCCACCCCCTCACACACCATCTTGGGCGCGAAAAGCTAGGAGACACTGGGAGCCTATTCTGCTGCTACGAGCAACCCTGTCTTCTCTTCCCTTATTGATCATCCGTTGATCTTTGCTGTAGTGCTGAATGAGGGCTGCGGACCTGCACAGTCTCTCTCAGCAGATGGGCACTGGGATCCATTGCTGTGGATGGTGAGGTCCTTTCCTACTTTGGATACCTGGCTGGAGGTTCATCCTGCGCTCAGTGTCCTGTGGTTAGTGTCTGCTGGAGTCGGGGAGCTGTCCTACCTTCAATCTTCATTGGCTTGCTACCGTGTGCCTGCGGGCCCTTGGTCCGTGCTTTGGACTTGGATTATTGAGGTGACTGCTGCTGCACATCCCCTCAGTTGTATCGTTGGGAGTGGCTCTCTCTGGCTGCTGGAGCTGTGAGTGTGAGGTTATTTATGCCTGCTGCCTATGTGGATCAGCCTCCTGCATTACCTGACGATCTCTCCTCCGCGGTGCCTCTGAATTATAGACTGTGGGGACCTGTGATGACCTGCTGAGAGAAGTTTGTTTCCTTTCTGGAAGACACTGATTGATGGGGCCAGGGAGTATAAGACTGCACTTTCCCTCCATACATCACAAGCTGTCCATTTATCATTACTAGAGTTGGTGACTGACAATCACATTTCAACATTGTCCATATAACTTTATAAGTCTTAAGGACAGTTCAGGGAGCTGTCGAGGAACATCAAAGCTCTCTCACTTTCGGGGTTTACATATTATTTTCTGTGGCATTTTATCTTTTATTGTACAATAGAGCCACCTAGTGGTGTCTCCCATTATTGTTCAACCTGTTTTAGTACATGAACACAGATCACTTAAAAAGGCTTTCATAATGACGATGCTGAAGTTAGCTTCTTATTCGGCCAGCTTCTTATTCACTTCTTATTCAAGCTCCAGCTTCTTATTCGCTTCTTATTCGAACTCCAGCTTCTTATTCAGATCATTCAGTTTTGCAAGGGTTAATGAGTCTTGGGTAACAAATTTGACACCTGAAATCAACAGAGGGTGGTCACTTACATATGACGCAGTTGTATTTTGCCTGGCCCAACGCTGTTTTGGGCATGAAATACACTGGCAAAGTGGGCACACACACCATATTTTGCCATTTTGAATAAGTAGCTGTAGTTTAGCAAGGGTTAACTAGTCTTGGGCCACAAATTTGACCCCCAAAAACAACAGAGGGTGGTCACTTACATATGACGCAGTTGTATTTTGCCTGGCCCAACGCTGTTTTGGGCATGAAATACACTGGCAAAGTGGGCACACACACCATATTTTACCATTTTGAATAAGTAGCTGTAGTTTTGCAAGGGTTAACTAGTCTTGGGCCACAAATTTGACCCCCAAAAACAACAGAGGGTGGTCACTTACATATGACGCAGTTGTATTTTGCCTGGCCCAACGCTGTTTTGGGCATGAAATACACTGGCAAAGTGGGCACACACACCATATTTTGCCATTTTGAATAAGTAGCTGTAGTTTAGCAAGGGTTAACTAGTCTTGGGCCACAAATTTGACCCCCAAAAACAACAGAGGGTGGTCACTTACATATGACGCAGTTGTATTTTGCTTGGCCCAACGCTGTTTTGGGCATGAAATACACTGGCAAAGTGGGCACACACACCATATTTTGCCATTTTGAATAAGTAGCTGTAGTTTTGCAAGGGTTAACCAGTCTTGGGCCACAAATCTGACACCTGAAATCAACAGAGGGTGGTCACTTACATATGACGCAGTTGTATTTTGCTTGGCCCAACGCTGTTTTGGGCATGAAATACACTGGCAAAGTGGGCACACACCATATTTTACTATTTTGAATAAGTAGCTGTAGTTTTGCAAGGGTTAACCAGTCTTGGGCCACAAATCTGACACCTGAAATCAACAGAGGGTGGTCACTTACATATGACGCAGTTGTATTTTGCTTGGCCCAACGCTGTTTTGGGCATGAAATACACTGGCAAAGTGGGCACACACACCATATTTTGCCATATTGAATAAGTAGCTGTAGTTTTGCAAGGGTTAACCAGTCTTGGGCCACAAATCTGACACCTGAAATCAACAGAGGGTGGTCACTTACATATGACGCAGTTGTATTTTGCTTGGCCCAACGCTGTTTTGGGCATGAAATATACTGGCAAAGTGGGCACACACACCATATTTTGTTATTTTGAATAAGTAGCTGTAGTTTTGCAAGGGTTAACTAGTCTTGGGCCACAAATTTGACCCCCAAAAACAACAGAGGGTGGTCACTTACATATGACGCAGTTGTATTTTGCCTGGCCCAACGCTGTTTTGGGCATGAAATATACTGGCAAAGTGGGCACACACACCATATTTTGTTATTTTGAATAAGTAGCTGTAGTTTTGCAAGGGTTAACTAGTCTTGGGCCACAAATTTGACCCCCAAAAACAACAGAGGGTGGTCACTTACATATGACGCAGTTGTATTTTGACTGGCCCAACGCTGTTTTGGGCATGAAATACACTGGCAAAGTGGGCACACACACCATATTTTACCATTTTGAATAAGTAGCTGTAGTTTAGCAAGGGTTAACTAGTCTTGGGCCACAAATTTGACACCTGAGACTGGAGGAGGCTGCACAGGAGAGAGCTCTTAGGCCCTGGTCCTTTTCTGAAGCCTGCAGTGTTTCCCCTGGGAGCCTCCCAGGGGAGGATGGATCCTCCTGGGGAGGACGATGATGGCGAGTCCCGGGCTGCTGGTCCCGAAGGAGGCCCCGGGATTTCTGGCCTGCATACAGCCATGGAAGTTCCAGCATTGGGAGATTCGGTCAGTGTGGCAGCCCCAGTGATTGTGGACCCTGTGAAGATACAGGATCCCCAACTGGTGACCCCCAAACCACGGGACTCTGGCTCTCCAGGTGAGGAAAACCGGGGGGGTGATATGGCGAAGGTACCTGCCTGTGGTGAAGCGGGGGATGCTGTGGTCTTTGATAGCAGCTCAGAATCCTCTGTGGATGAATATGTGAATATGAGCCTGGAAGAGTTAAAAATGGAGCAGTCTCGTTTAACCTCTCGTCTTTCCCTCAAGAGAAGGAAACGAAATACTTGTAGCAGTCGTGAGAGAGCTCTCCTAAAGGATGAGATTTGGGAGCTAAGTACTAGCCTGGCTGCAGTAAAGGAAAGAATGAAAGTGTTATGTAATCTGGCTCTTTCTCAGGAGAAAGAAGTATTGATAAAGTCCTTACCTGAGCAGGATTGTGGGGGCAGTAGCAGGTCGGTCCCAGCAGTTTCAGTGGCTGCGTCGGCATTGTGTCGTCAGGTTCTGTCTCAAGGGAAAAAGGAGTTGCAGGAATCTCTGCCTGAACAGGATGGCGGTGGCGGCCTGGTCCTGGCAAGTTCAGTAGTGGCATCAGAGCCTCCACTGGAGTGTATGGAGGTGGGAGTCCAGCCTATGGAGAAGGAAGTGGCTGTCGGGAGCTGTGATGGAAGTGATGTTTCTAAGATCGTGCATGATGCTGCAGATATCGTGGAAAGGCCAATGATGGCAGTATCTGGTGGCTTCCAAACGGGGGAGGCGTCTCTCCTGGAGGGAGTGCTGGGTGGTGACGGTGCGGGGGGCGTGGCGGATGCTGGGACTCTTGTGACTGTCGCTGCTCCCTGTGGACTTGTCCCCGAAACGCTCGCCTCTAAAGTTGCAAGTGTGGGTGCGGCGCGGGCCGTGGTTGATGCTGAGGCTGGCCATCCCTGTAAGCCTGCGGTGGCTGGCTCTGGCTTAGTCGCCGTGGTGGCTGAGGGAGGCGGGGCCAAAGACGCATCAGGTATGACATCGCAGGTGACATCATTACCCACATCGATGGGTGTTTCAAAGTATGAAGCCATGCCGAAAGAGGGGCAGAGATTGGCTCAAGGACTGCCAGCTGTAGATAAGAGCAAATTAACCCCTGAAGAATTTATGTTAGTAGAAACTGTATATGGTAACATGGATATGCCGGTGAGGGCTCTAGCAGCTGTGAATTTGTTTCAGGCGAACCAGGTCAGGATGACTGGTGGGGTGGGGAATGTGGGAATAGGGGCTTGTAGTGGTCTGGCACCTGAAGGGCTCCCTGTAACTCCCTCTGAGGTTAGGCCAGGTGCTGGTTCATATGCTAATTCTTTGGCTGCTCCTGGTCGGCCGAGTGCTGGTCCTCAGTTCGGGGTGAGTGGGGGTCAGCCCATAAAAAGAAGAAATGTGGTACAATTCAAATGGGTAGGGGATGGGGAGGCTCCTTCAAAGTCGGAGTTCTTAGGTATGATCTTCTCACTGGGGTTTGAGGCTGCAGATCTTTTTGCATGCATTCACCCAGTGAGAACTCCAGATTTCGACCTGAGCTTCCTCTCCCTGAATGGCCTGCAGGCCTTTGGCTCACGTTGGGAGAAAAACAAGATGAAGGAACCATATTGTTTTTTCAAATCCCATACCATCACGAGGCAGGACAGGGTTAAGATCACTGTGTTGGTGCGTAACGAATCACTGCCCCCTGCTGATATTATATATTGGTTGTCTAGGTCTTGTACAGTACTCTCTCCTTTGGTAAAGTTTGATCATACAAGGGGGGTCTGGGGTGGTGCCTATTCGGCCTTTGTGAGGTTACACCAGGTAGGGGCTGAGACTAGACACATACCTTCCGCCGCTTACATTGGCCGTGATCGACTCCAGTGTTTTTACCCTGGGCAACCCAGAACCTGTCATAAGTGTGGTGACTTCCGTCACCTCAGTAGCGATTGTGGGGTGATTAAATGTGCTTTGTGTGGCCAGTTGGGGCATGGGTCCCGGGAATGCAGCAAGGTCAGGTGTAATCTTTGCGGTACAGTTGGTCATCCCTACAGTCGATGCCCTAAGGCTTCGCATAATTATAGTGTAGGGGTGGAAGAAGTGGTGCCGGAGGTTGGTCCTGGTCGAGAAAGTAGCATACCGGTTACTGTGCAGCATCAGGACATCTCGAAGAGAATAGAAGATGGTGGGAAAGAGAAGGTTCAGCCTGAAAAGGGGGAGGCATCCTTTCAGATCGTCAATAAAGGGAGGAGGAGGAAGCCTAAAAAAAAGGAGGCAGATTTTATTTGCTCAAATAGGTTCGATGTCCTGTCTTCTTCTGATGATGAAGAAGAGGGGGAGGTGGTCATGGTTGGGGGCAAAGAATTAGTTTTTGTCCCAAATGTCTCAAAAAATAGAAAGCCAAAGCAGGCCTCTAAGCTGTCAGTTGCTGGGAAGGAGGTTGTAGCTAAGGATAAACAGGGAAAAATGGGACAAGGTAAAGCCCAAAGCAAAACTAAGCACTTGGAAAGAAATGGTTCTCAGGGGGAGCTGGAGTGGGACCCTGTGGGGATTCAGTTGAGCCAGGCTGTAGGATCCCTGTTAGACGTGGTTGAAGTAGCTCAGTGTCCAGAAGGGGAAGTCCCTCATTCTTCAGATGAGGTGTTGGTGGTTGATGAAACTCCTGGGTCCCCTGGTGTGGGTGGTCCCGGAGGCGGCTCCTTTATTAGTACCCCAAAGGCTCCTGATCCGGATCCTCCCCCGGACAAGGTGGTAAAGGTGGAGGGGTGTGTTGTTGGGGAGGGGATTGGTAGGAAGGGGTCCGAGAGTCTACTTAGTGAGACTGTGGTCCCTGTTGCTGATAGTGTGAGTGAGGAGGATGGGGAGGAGGAAGAGATCTCCCTGTCTGATGAGGATGCTATCCCTTTTGGGGTGGCATGTAAAAGAGTTGGATCCTCGGATGAGGACTCTAAAAGACAAGCAAAGAAAAAGTGAATGGGATCCTACTTCTATAATCCAAGAAACATGGATCCCCAACCTATGCGATGTGCCACCATTAATGTGGCTTCCGTGTTTTCCGAACGTGCTCGTTTCTTGGCCTTTGATTTTTTCAACACGGTTGATGTTGATTTTTTATTTTTGCAGGAGACCAGGATAGGTGACCTGGCCACACTTCATCGGGCCAAGGGTCAGTGGAGGCGTGGGCCTTCCTTCTGGTCTCTTGCGGCCGAGCCGTACGGTGGGTTGGCAGTGCTTTTTACTGATATGGTAAACGTGCACAGGATTATAGAATTACAGGTAGGTAGGTGCATGGTTTTGGATGTCAACCTGAGAGGACATGACCTGAGATTAATAAACATCTATGGGCCCCAAACAGCTTGGGACAGGAAATGTCTTTTCAGGGAGATAAAACCGTTTCTCTTTACGGCCCGGCAGATCATCTTTGGTGGTGATTTTAACACCGTTATTAGGCCAAAAGATAGGGGAGTCACAAAGATGACCCTGGGCTATGATTCCAATTTTTTAGTTAGCATGATTAGAGAGGCTGGTCTGGTCGATGTGCATGTTCGCCATTTCCCAGACCTCACTGGTTTCACCTATCATTGTGGTAGCCGTAGTTCTAGGATAGATAGGTTTTTTGTTAAGGAGTCCTCGAAAACTTTGCCTCCTGAGACAAAGCCAGTAGAGTTCTCCGACCACGTTTTTCTGTGTGTTGCTTTGAACGTCTCAGAAACCCCTCAGAAAGGGCGGGGCCTTTGGCGTTTGAATTCTGGGCTCCTGAAGGAGGAGGGAGTTAGACAGTCCTTTAGAGACTTTTTTCAACTGCAGGAAACACTTCTGGAGGCTGATTGGAGTAGATCTGAGTGGTGGGAGGAGTGTAAAAAGAGGACTCAAAGGTTTTTTCAAAGGCTGGTAGCCAGGAGAAACTTGACAAAAAGATGTATCTACCAGAGCCTGAGAAAGGAACTAGATTTCTTGATCTCTGGGCGTGGGGATTGTGGGGAAATCTCCCGGGTGAAGGCTCAGATGAGAGAATATCAGTATGATCGTCTGGCTTCTTTGATTTTGGAGAGGGATTATGGAAAATACCACTCGCCTGATCCCTACCAGAGTTGCAGAAAATCAGTTGATTTGAGGGAGGTCCAGGGCCTGTTTGATGACCAGGGTACTCTTCATGGAGACAGGGAGGGTATTTTGGGAGTCATCAGGTCTTATTACTCCGACCTTTTGTCTGAGCAGCCACTCATTAGAGAGAGGATGGATCGGTTCCTGGGGGAGACACCTGGGCTTGAGCAGCTTGATCCTTCTTTTGACTCTTTGGGGAATGATGTGACAGTGGAGGAGGTCAAGAAGGCTATAGACGGTTTGTCTATAAAAAAATCTCCAGGCCCAGATGGGTTAACATCTGAATTTTTTAAAGTTTTCTCAGACATCTTGGCTCCTCATCTTGTAGAGGTATTTAATGAAAGCCTGGGTGAGGGAGTGCTCCCTCCCTCTATGAGATCCTCTGCTCTCATATTATTGTCTAAAGGTAAGGACCCAGCCCGTATTGAGAATTGGCGCCCCATCGCTCTTCTCAATACGGACAGAAAGATTCTGGCAAAGGTACTCTTTAATCGGCTGATGGAAGTTTCCGGGCTGTTACTTTCCCCGTCTCAGCATTGCACTGTAAAGGGTCGAAGCACCTTTAGTGCTGTCCTTGGCATCCGGGAGGCCGTGGAGCAATGTCGTGCTGAAAAATGGGGTAAGTATTTGCTGGCATTGGACCAGTCCAAGGCTTTTGACCGGGTTAATCATCAGTACCTGTGGGCTGTGCTGGAAAGGTATGGTCTTCCAGTAAGGGTGGTAGATTGGCTACGTGTCATTTACAATCAGGCTGAGAGCTTCCCGCTTGTCAATGGTTGGGTTGGGCCCACATTTTCGGTTGACTCGGGTGTCCGTCAGGGGTGTCCCCTGAGCCCCCTTCTGTACGTATTCGCAATTGACCCCTTTGTGCGGAGGATTGAGTGCAGTACTGTTGCAGGGGTGCAGCTGGGCCCTGGGCTACCACTGAGGGTGGCGGCCTACGCGGATGACGTTACTGTGGTCGTGTCGTCTGTGGCAGAGGCGCGTGACATGGAACGTCTTATCTGCGAGTATTCTGAGGCTTCGTGCTCCAGGATCAATCAGGACAAGTGTGAAGCTTTCTGGATGGGGGAGGAAGGTGACGAGTTTGCCCTTCCGGATAGTCTCCCCCGCGCCAGTCCAGAGATAAAAGTTCTAGGTATTAAATTTGGCCGTGGTGATTATGCCACTCAAAATTGGGATAAGAGGCTGGAAGATGCTACTAGAAAGGTGCAGTCCTGGAGAAGGTGGCAGCTCTCTCTCAGGGAAAGGGTTGATTTGTGCAAAACCTACTTGGTTCCACTTTTCTTGTATGTCAGTTATGTGTGCTTTTTGCCACAATCTTTGTGGACCAAGATGTATTCTTTATTCTTCCTGATGTTATGGGGGAATAGAATGAATCTGGTCAAGAGAGGGATCACTGTAGACAGATCGAGGGAACAAGGGGGGCTGTGTATGGTCAACCCTGTAGTGTTTTTCGCTACAACTTTTTTAAAGCTAAATCTAGGGAGTTTGTTTCTAGAAACTCCCCCTCGATGGGTAGAAAGTTTTAGGGCTTGGGTGTCTCCCTTCCTCGGGTTATGGATGGATGGTGGCCGAGTAAAAACCCTTGGAGTCCGGCATGGCTACCTCCCGATCTACGTTATACTGTGCTTGAAGATGACAAGGCTTTGGGGGCTGGAGGTGGGTGAAGTCAAAAACTTCTCTAGAAGGGAGTTGGAGAGAAGAATTTTACAGACTCACTTCTATGCTCCGCTGTCATTAAGGGACTGCCCGGGCAGTGTCTGCTCAGATGGGTTGTCTCTGATTAATTCTCAGAGAATCCCACTGAAGTTCAGAGATATTGCCTGGCTTTCCTTCCAAGGGAGACTTTATGTGCGGGGTAATCTCAAGTGTCGAAGTGCCGATGATCGTGGTTGCCCACGTGAGGAATGTCTAGGGGAGGAGGAGACAATGGACCACTTCCTCCTTGAGTGTCCCTTCAATATAAAGGTTTGTAAAGCGGTTTCAAGGGCCTTACGCATCCCGTGCCTTTCGGGGCATAGTTACCCTGAGTGGGTTTATGGGACGTTCAAAGGGTATAAAGGATATGATTTAACCACTATTTTTTTAGTTAGTTTAGCAGTTAGGTTTCACACATGGGGTGCACGGTGTCAGGTTTCCCTCAGAGCAAAGGTCCTCCCCTGTGAAGTGGTGGTGGGAAATATTCTACACGAGATTAGGGGGATGATGGATATGGACAGGAGGAGGTTGGATGCTGTCGAGTGGTCCAGGCTCTGGCGCCACTTGAAACCCCCTTGAGTGGGTAGCAGAAATCCTTTTCTTGTTCATCTTTTGGCTTTCTGTTCTTCACCTCCCCGTAGATTTTCTTTTTCTGGTTCTTTTGTTGAGACGGTTTACATGTGGCTAAAAGGTTTCATTCATTTTTTCATTGCTTCTGGTTATGATGTGTATTGTTTGTATAGTAGGTTGGTTTTGTCTAGATGATATATGTGAAGCTGTACTGGCAGTATGTGCAGCCATACAAGCTTTGTTGATTTCTGTTTGGTTGGCTAGACAACAATTCAGTGTATACTGTGTGTCTTGTTTTATGAATTTTACCATATTTATATAATATATGTTGCAATTTTCTTAATAAAAAGATACCCATTATTGTTCAACCTGTTTTAGTACATGAACACAGATCACTTAAAGTTAGCTTCTTATTCGGCCAGCTTCTTATTCACTTCTTATTCAAGCTCTAGCTTCTTATTCACTTCTTATTCGAACTCCAGCTTCTTATTCAGATCATTCAGTTTTGCAAGGGTTAATGAGTCTTGGGTAACAAATTTGACACCTGAAATCAACAGAGTAGGTTCCCTTACATATGACGCAGTTGTATTTTGCCTGGCCCAACGCTGTTTTGGGCATGAAATACACTGGCAAAGTGGGCACACACACCATATTTTGTTATTTTGAATAAGTAGCTGTAGTTTTGCAAGGGTTAACTAGTCTTGGGCCACAAATTTGACCCCCAAAAACAACAGAGGGTGGTCACTTACATATGACGCAGTTGTATTTTGACTGGCCCAACGCTGTTTTGGGCATGAAATACACTGGCAAAGTGGGCGCACACACCATATTTTACCATTTTGAATAAGTAGCTGTAGTTTTGCAAGTGTTAACCAGTCTTGGGCCACAAATCTGACACCTGAAATCAACAGAGGGTGGTCACTTACATATGACGCAGTTGTATTTTGCTTGGCCCAACGCTGTTTTGGGCATGAAATACACTGGCAAAGTGGGCACACACACCATATTTTGCCATTTTGAATAAGTAGCTGTAGTTTAGCAAGGGTTAACTAGTCTTGGGCCACAAATTTGACCCCCAAAAACAACAGAGGGTGGTCACTTACATATGACGCAGTTGTATTTTGCCTGGCCCAACGCTGTTTTGGGCATGAAATATACTGGCAAAGTGGGCACACACACCATATTTTACCATTTTGAATAAGTAGCTGTAGTTTTGCAAGGGTTAACTAGTCTTGGGCCACAAATTTGACCCCCAAAAACAACAGAGGGTGGTCACTTACATATGACGCAGTTGTATTTTGACTGGCCCAACGCTGTTTTGGGCATGAAATACACTGGCAAAGTGGGCACACACACCATATTTTACCATTTTGAATAAGTAGCTGTAGTTTTGCAAGGGTTAACCAGTCTTGGGCCACAAATCTGACACCTGAAATCAACAGAGGGTGGTCACTTACATATGACGCAGTTGTATTTTGCTTGGCCCAACGCTATTTTGGGCATGAAATACACTGGCAAAGTGGGCACACACACCATATTTTACCATTTTGAATAAGTAGCTGTAGTTTTGCAAGGGTTAACTAGTCTTGGGCCACAAATTTGACCCCCAAAAACAACAGAGGGTGGTCACTTACATATGACGCAGTTGAATTTTGCCTGGCCCAATGCTGTTTTGGGCATGAAATACACTGGCAAAGTGGGCACACACACCATATTTTACCATTTTGAATAAGTAGCTGTAGTTTTGCAAGGGTTAACCAGTCTTGGGCCACAAATCTGACACCTGAAATCAACAGAGAGTGGTCACTTACATATGACGCAGTTGTATTTTGCTCGGCCCAACGCTGTTTTGGGCATGAAATACACTGGCAAAGTGGGCACACACACCATATTTTGCCATTTTGAATAAGTAGCTGTAGTTTAGCAAGGGTTAACTAGTCTTGGGCCACAAATTTGACCCCCAAAAACAACAGAGGGTGGTCACTTACATATGACGCAGTTGTATTTTGCCTGGCCCAACGCTGTTTTGGGCATGAAATATACTGGCAAAGTGGGCACACACACCATATTTTGCTATTTTGAATAAGTAGCTGTAGTTTTGCAAGGGTTAACTAGTCTTGGGCCACAAATTTGACCCCCAAAAACAACAGAGGGTGGTCACTTACATATGACGCAGTTGTATTTTGACTGGCCCAACGCTGTTTTGGGCATGAAATACACTGGCAAAGTGGGCACACACACCATATTTTACCATTTTGAATAAGTAGCTGTAGTTTTGCAAGGGTTAACCAGTCTTGGGCCACAAATCTGACACCTGAAATCAACAGAGGGTGGTCACTTACATATGACGCAGTTGTATTTTGCTTGGCCCAACGCTGTTTTGGGCATGAAATACACTGGCAAAGTGGGCACACACACCATATTTTGCCATTTTGAATAAGTAGCTGTAGTTTAGCAAGGGTTAAATAGTCTTGGGCCACAAATTTGACCACCAAAAACAACAGAGGGTGGTCACTTACATATGACGCAGTTGTATTTTGCCTGGCCCAACGCTGTTTTTGGCATGAAATACACTGGCAAAGTGGGCACACACACCATAATTTAGCATTTTGAATAAGTAGCTGTAGTTTAGCAAGGGTTAACTTGTCTTGGGCCACAAATTTGACCCCCAAAAACAACAGAGGGTGGTCACTTGCATGTGACCCACTTGTATTTTGCTTGGCCCAACGCTGTTTTGGGTATGAAATACACTGGCAAAGTGGGCACACACACCATATTTTACCATTTTGAATAAGTAGCTTTAGTTTTGAAAGGGTTAACCAGTCTTGGGCCACACATTTGACCCCCAAGAACAACAGAGGGTGGTCACTTGCATGTGACCCTCTTGTATTTTTCCTGGCCCAACGCTGTTTTGGGCATGAAATACACTAGCAAAGTGGGCACACACACCATATTTTACCATTTTGAATAAGTAGCTGTAGTTTTGCAAGGGTTAACTAGTCTTGGGCCACAAATTTGACCCCCAAAAACAACAGAGGGTGTTCACTTGCATGTGACCCACTTGTATTTTTCTTGGCCCAACGCTGTTTTGGGCATGAAATACACTGGCAAAGTGGGCACACACACCATATTTTGCCATATTGAATAAGTAGCTGTAGTTTTGCAAGGGTTAACCAGTCTTGGGCCACAAATCTGACACCTGAAATCAACAGAGGGTGGTCACTTACATATGACGCAGTTGTATTTTGCTTGGCCCAACGCTGTTTTGGGCATGAAATATACTGGCAAAGTGGGCACACACACCATATTTTACCATTTTGAATAAGTAGCTGTAGTTTAGCAAGGGTTAACTAGTCTTGGGCCACAAATTTGACCCCCAAAAACAACAGAGGGTGGTCACTTACATATGACGCAGTTGTATTTTGACTGGCCCAACGCTGTTTTGGGCATGAAATACACTGGCAAAGTGGGCACACACACCATATTTTACCATTTTGAATAAGTAGCTGTAGTTTTGCAAGGGTTAACCAGTCTTGGGCCACAAATCTGACACCTGAAATCAACAGAGGGTGGTCACTTACATATGACGCAGTTGTATTTTGCTTGGCCCAACGCTGTTTTGGGCATGAAATACACTGGCAAAGTGGGCACACACACCATATTTTACCATTTTGAATAAGTAGCTGTAGTTTTGCAAGGGTTAACCAGTCTTGGGCCACAAATCTGACACCCGAAATCAACAGAGGGTGGTCACTTACATATGACGCAGTTGTATTTTGCTTTGCCCAACGCTGTTTTGGGCATGAAATACACTGGCAAAGTGGGCACACACACCATATTTTGCCATTTTGAATAAGTAGCTGTAGTTTAGCAAGGGTTAACTAGTCTTGGGCCACAAATTTGACCCCCAAAAACAACAGAGGGTGGTCACTTACATATGACGCAGTTGAATTTTGCCTGGCCCAATGCTGTTTTGGGCATGAAATACACTGGCAAAGTGGGCACACACACCATATTTTACCATTTTGAATAAGTAGCTGTAGTTTTGCAAGGGTTAACCAGTCTTGGGCCACAAATCTGACACCTGAAATCAACAGAGAGTGGTCACTTACATATGACGCAGTTGTATTTTGCTCGGCCCAACGCTGTTTTGGGCATGAAATACACTGGCAAAGTGGGCACACACACCATATTTTGCCATTTTGAATAAGTAGCTGTAGTTTAGCAAGGGTTAACTAGTCTTGGGCCACAAATTTGACCCCCAAAAACAACAGAGGGTGGTCACTTACATATGACGCAGTTGTATTTTGACTGGCCCAACGCTGTTTTGGGCATGAAATACACTGGCAAAGTGGGCACACACACCATATTTTACCATTTTGAATAAGTAGCTGTAGTTTTGCAAGGGTTAACCAGTCTTGGGCCACAAATCTGACACCTGAAATCAACAGAGGGTGGTCACTTACATATGACGCAGTTGTATTTTGCTTGGCCCAACGCTGTTTTGGGCATGAAATACACTGGCAAAGTGGGCACACACACCATATTTTGCCATTTTGAATAAGTAGCTGTAGTTTAGCAAGGGTTAAATAGTCTTGGGCCACAAATTTGACCACCAAAAACAACAGAGGGTGGTCACTTACATATGACGCAGTTGTATTTTGCCTGGCCCAACGCTGTTTTTGGCATGAAATACACTGGCAAAGTGGGCACACACACCATAATTTAGCATTTTGAATAAGTAGCTGTAGTTTAGCAAGGGTTAACTTGTCTTGGGCCACAAATTTGACCCCCAAAAACAACAGAGGGTGGTCACTTGCATGTGACCCACTTGTATTTTGCTTGGCCCAACGCTGTTTTGGGTATGAAATACACTGGCAAAGTGGGCACACACACCATATTTTACCATTTTGAATAAGTAGCTTTAGTTTTGAAAGGGTTAACCAGTCTTGGGCCACACATTTGACCCCCAAGAACAACAGAGGGTGGTCACTTACATATGACGCAGTTGTATTTTGCCTGGCCCAACGCTGTTTTGGGCATGAAATATACTGGCAAAGTGGGCACACACACCATATTTTGCTATTTTGAATAAGTAGCTGTAGTTTTGCAAGGGTTAACTAGTCTTGGGCCACAAATTTGACCCCCAAAAACAACAGAGGGTGGTCACTTACATATGACGCAGTTGTATTTTGACTGGCCCAACGCTGTTTTGGGCATGAAATACACTGGCAAAGTGGGCACACACACCATATTTTGCCATTTTGAATAAGTAGCTGTAGTTTTGCAAGGGTTAACCAGTCTTGGGCCACAAATCTGACACCTGAAATCAACAGAGGGTGGTCACTTACATATGACGCAGTTGTATTTTGCTTGGCCCAACGCTGTTTTGGGCATGAAATACACTGGCAAAGTGGGCACACACACCATATTTTGCCATTTTGAATAAGTAGCTGTAGTTTAGCAAGGGTTAACTAGTCTTGGGCCACAAATTTGACCCCCAAAAACAACAGAGGGTGGTCACTTACATATGACGCAGTTGTATTTTGCCTGGCCCAACGCTGTTTTGGGCATGAAATATACTGGCAAAGTGGGCACACACACCATATTTTACCATTTTGAATAAGTAGCTGTAGTTTTGCAAGGGTTAACTAGTCTTGGGCCACAAATTTGACCCCCAAAAACAACAGAGGGTGGTCACTTACATATGACGCAGTTGTATTTTGACTGGCCCAACGCTGTTTTGGGCATGAAATACACTGGCAAAGTGGGCAGACACACCATATTTTACTATTTTGAATAAGTAGCTGTAGTTTTGCAAGGGTTAACCAGTCTTGGGCCACAAATCTGACACCTGAAATCAACAGAGGGTGGTCACTTACATATGACGCAGTTGTATTTTGCTTGGCCCAACGCTATTTTGGGCATGAAATACACTGGCAAAGTGGGCACACACACCATATTTTACCATTTTGAATAAGTAGCTGTAGTTTTGCAAGGGTTAACCAGTCTTGGGCCACAAAACTGACACCTGAAATCAACAGAGGGTAGTCACTTACATATGACGCAGTTGTATATTGCTTGGCCCAACGCTGTTTTGGGCATGAAATACGCTGGCAAAGTGGGCACACACACCATATTTTGCCATTTTGAATAAGTAGCTGTAGTTTAGCAAGGGTTAACTAGTCTTGGGCCACAAATTTGACCCCCAAAAACAACAGAGGGTGGTCACTTACATATGACGCAGTTGTATTTTGACTGGCCCAACGCTGTTTTGGGCATGAAATACACTGGCAAAGTGGGCACACACACCATATTTTACCATTTTGAATAAGTAGCTGTAGTTTTGCAAGGGTTAACCAGTCTTGGGCCACAAATCTGACACCTGAAATCAACAGAGGGTGGTCACTTACATATGACGCAGTTGTATTTTGCTTGGCCCAACGCTGTTTTGGGCATGAAATGCACTGGCAAAGTGGGCACACACACCATATTTTGCCATTTTGAATAAGTAGCTGTAGTTTTGCAAGGGTTAACCAGTCTTGGGCCACAAATCTGACACCTGAAATCAACAGAGGGTGGTCACTTACATATGACGCAGTTGTATTTTGCTTGGCCCAACGCTGTTTTGGGCATGAAATACACTGGCAAAGTGGGCACACACACCATATTTTGCCATTTTGAATAAGTAGCTGTAGTTTTGCAAGGGTTAACCAGTCTTGGGCCACAAATCTGACACCTGAAATCAACAGAGGGTGGTCACTTACATATGACGCAGTTGTATTTTGCTTGGCCCAACGCTGTTTTGGGCATGAAATACACTGGCAAAGTGGGCACACACACCATATTTTGCCATTTTGAATAAGTAGCTGTAGTTTAGCAAGGGTTAAATAGTCTTGGGCCACAAATTTGACCACCAAAAACAACAGAGGGTGGTCACTTACATATGACGCAGTTGTATTTTGCCTGGCCCAACGCTGTTTTTGGCATGAAATACACTGGCAAAGTGGGCACACACACCATATTTTACCATTTTGAATAAGTAGCTGTAGTTTTGCAAGGGTTAACCAGTCTTGGGCCACAAATCTGACACCTGAAATCAACAGAGGGTGGTCACTTACATATGACGCAGTTGTATTTTGCTTGGCCCAACGCTGTTTTGGGCATGAAATGCACTGGCAAAGTGGGCACACACACCATATTTTGCCATTTTGAATAAGTAGCTGTAGTTTTGCAAGGGTTAACCAGTCTTGGGCCACAAATTTGACCCCGAAAAACAACAGAGGATGGTCACTTACATATGACGCAGTTGTATTTTGCTTGGCCCAACGCTGTTTTGGGCATGAAATACACTGGCAAAGTGGGCACACACACCATATTTTGCCATTTTGAATAAGTAGCTGTAGTTTTGCAAGGGTTAACTAGTCTTGGGCCACAAATTTGACCCCCAAAAACAACAGAGGGTGGTCACTTACATATGACGCAGTTGTATTTTGCTTGGCCCAACGCTGTTTTGGGCATGAAATACACTGGCAAAGTGGGCACACACACCATATTTTACCATTTTGAATAAGTAGCTGTAGTTTTGCAAGGGTTAACCAGTCTTGGGCCACAAATTTGACCCCCAAAAACAACAGAGGGTGGTCACTTACATATGACGCAGTTGTATTTTGCTTGGCCCAACGCTGTTTTGGGCATGAAATACACTGGCAAAGTGGGCACACACACCATATTTTGCCATTTTGAATAAGTAGCTGTAGTTTAGCAAGGGTTAACTAGTCTTGGGCCACAAATTTGACCCCCAAAAACAACAGAGGGTGGTCACTTGCATGTGACCCACTTGTGTTTTGCTTGGCCCAACGCTGTTTTGGGCATAAAATACACTGGCAAAGTGGGCACACACACCATATTTTACCATTTTGAATAAGTAGCTTTAGTTTTGAAAGGGTTAACCAGTCTTGGGCCACACATTTGACCCCCAAGAACAACAGAGGGTGGTCACTTGCATGTGACCCACTTGTATTTTTCCTGGCCCAACGCTGTTTTGGGCATGAAATACACTAGCAAAGTGGGCACACACACCATATTTTACCATTTTGAATAAGTAGCTGTAGTTTTGCAAGGGTTAACTAGTCTTGGGCCACAAATTTGACCACCAAAAACAACAGAGGGTGGTCACTTACATATGACGCAGTTGTATTTTGCCTGGCCCAACGCTGTTTTTGGCATGAAATACACTGGCAAAGTGGGCACACACACCATAATTTAGCATTTTGAATAAGTAGCTGTAGTTTAGCAAGGGTTAACTTGTCTTGGGCCACAAATTTGACCCCCAAAAACAACAGAGGGTGGTCACTTGCATGTGACCCACTTGTGTTTTGCTTGGCCCAACGCTGTTTTGGGCATAAAATACACTGGCAAAGTGGGCACACACACCATATTTTACCATTTTGAATAAGTAGCTTTAGTTTTGAAAGGGTTAACCAGTCTTGGGCCACACATTTGACCCCCAAGAACAACAGAGGGTGGTCACTTACATATGACGCAGTTGTATTTTGCCTGGCCCAACGCTGTTTTTGGCATGAAATACACTGGCAAAGTGGGCACACACACCATAATTTAGCATTTTGAATAAGTAGCTGTAGTTTAGCAAGGGTTAACTTGTCTTGGGCCACAAATTTGACCCCCAAAAACAACAGAGGGTGGTCACTTGCATGTGACCCACTTGTGTTTTGCTTGGCCCAACGCTGTTTTGGGCATAAAATACACTGGCAAAGTGGGCACACACACCATATTTTACCATTTTGAATAAGTAGCTGTAGTTTTGCAAGGGTTAACCAGTCTTTGTTTGTACATTTTTTCCTACCTTATATCTGTCTGTTTTTACCCAGTTTTGTTTTTTCACAGTTGTTTACAATTGTACAGTTCAACGGAATTTGCTGCGCTATATAAGAATCTGATAATAAGGAGATGTATTTTCAGAACTTAACTTTGTTAAATCTCTTTCTGCGAGGTACACTGGATTCCGCAGGGAATAACATTGGGGTGTAGAGTTGGATATTGATCCGAGGCACCAATAGGCTAAAGCTTCGACTGTTCCCAGAATGCCTTGCACTGCCTCCTCTATAACCCCGCCTGCATGCTAGAGATGTGCACTTGAAATTTTTCGGGTTTTGTGTTTTGGTTTTGTGTTCGGTTCCGCGGCCGTGTTTTGGGTTCGACCGCGTTTTGGCAAAACCTCACCGAATTTTTTTTGTCGGATTCGGGTGTGTTTTGGATTCGGGTGTTTTTTTCAAAAAACACTAAAAAACAGCTTAAATCATAGAATTTGGGGGTCAGTTTGATCCCAAAGTATTATTAACCTCAAAAACCATAATTTCCACTCATTTTTAGTCTATTCTGAACACCTCACACCTCACAATATTATTTTTAGTCCTAAAATTTGCACCGAGGTCGCTGGATGACTAAGCTAAGCGACCCTAGTGGTCGACACAAACACCTGGCCCATCTAGGAGTGGCACTGCAGTGTCACGCAGGATGGCCCTTCCAAAAAACACTCCCCAAACAGCACATGACGCAAAGAAAAAAAGAGGCGCAATGAGGTAGCTGTGTGAGTAAGCTAAGCGACCCTAGTGGCCGACACAAACACCTGGCCCATCTAGGAGTGGCACTGCAGTGTCACGCAGGATGGCCCTTCCAAAAAACACTCCCCAAACAGCACATGACGCAAAGAAAAAAAGAGGCGCAATGAGGTAGCTGTGTGAGTAAGATAAGCGACCCTAGTGGCCGACACAAACACCTGGCCCATCTAGGAGTGGCACTGCAGTGTCAGGCAGGATGGCCCTTCAAAAAAATACTCCCCAAACAGCACATGACGCAAAGAAAAATGAAAGAAAAAATAGGTGCAAGATGGAATTGTCCTTGGGCCCTCCCACCCACCCTTATGTTGTATAAACAGGACATGCACACTTTAACCAACCCATCATTTCAGTGACAGGGTCTGCCACACGACTGTGACTGAAATGACGGGTTGGTTTGGACCCCCACCAAAAAAGAAGCAATTAATCTCTGAAGCTGAACTACTAGCCATGAACATAGGCCAGGGCCTCAGCCGTTCCTTGCCACTCCGTGTGGTAAATGGCATATTGGCAAGTTTACGCTTCTCCTCCGACAATTTTATTTTAGATTTTTGAGTCCTTTTTTTACTGATATTTGGTGTTTTGGATTTGACATGCTCTGTACTATGACATTGGGCATCGGCCTTGGCAGACGACGTTGCTGGCATTTCATCGTCTCGGCCATGACTAGTGGCAGCAGCTTCAGCACGAGGTGGAAGTCGATCTTGATCTTTCCCTATTTTTGGAACCTCAACATTTTTGTTCTCCATATTTTAATAGGCACAACTAAAAGGCACCTCAGGTAAACAATGGAGATGGATGGATACTAGTATACTTATGGATGACGAGCGACTGCCGACACAGAGGTAGCTACAGCCGTGGACTACCGTACTGTGTCTGCTGCTAATATAGACTGGATGATAATGAGATAAAATTAAAATATATATATATATATATATATATATATATATCACACTAGTACTGCAGCCGGACAGGTATATATTATGTAATGACGGACCTGCTGGACACTGTCTGTCAGCACTGCAGACTCCTAAAGTAAGCTACTAGTATCAAGAAGATAGAAAAAAAAAAACACGGGTAGGTGGTATACAATTATGGATGGACGAGCGACTGCCGACACAGAGGTAGCTACAGCCGTGGACTATCGTACTGTGTCTGCTGCTAATATAGACTGGATGATAATGAGATAAAATTAATATATATATATATATATATATATCACACTAGTACTGCAGCCGGACAGGTATATATTATGTAATGACGGACCTGCTGGACACTGTCTGTCAGCACTGCAGACTCCTAAAGTAAGCTACTAGTATCAAGAAGATAGAAAAAAAAAACCACGGGTAGGTGGTATACAATTATGGATGGACGAGCGACTGCCGACACAGAGGTAGCTACAGCCGTGGACTACCGTACTGTGTCTGCTGCTAATATAGACTGGATGATAATGAGATAAAATTAAAATATATATATATATATCACACTAGTACTGCAGCCGGACAGGTATATATTATGTAATGACGGACCTGCTGGACACTGTCTGTCAGACTCAGCACTGCAGACTCCTAAAGTAAGCTACTAGTATCAAGAAGATAGAAAAAAAAAAAAACCACGGGTAGGTGGTATACAATTATGGATGGACGAGCGACTGCCGACACAGAGGTAGCTACAGCCGTGGACTACCGTACTGTGTCTGCTGCTAATATAGACTGGATGATAATGAGATAAAATTAAAATATATATATATCACACTAGTACTGCAGCCGGACAGGTATATATTATGTAATGACGGACCTGCTGGACACTGTCTGCAGAATGCGTTTATAAAAACACCACACGACGAGTGTTTAACTTTTTCAGGCAGACAATCACACAATATACTGGTGGTCAGCAGACAATCACAATACTGGTGGTCAGTGGTCACTGGTCAGTCACACTGGCAGTGGCACTCTGGCAGCAAAAGTGTGCACTGTACTTAAAATATGTACTCCTGCTATAACTGCTCCCCAGTCTCCCCCACAATTAAGCTGTGTGAGCAGTGAGCACTCAGCACAGTCAGATAATGATATACAGTATTACATATGATGCAGCACACTGGGCTGAGCACAGATATGGTATGTGACTGTGTCACACTGTGTATCGTTTTTTTTCAGGCAGAGAACGGATTAATTTAAACTGGTGGTCACTGGTCACACTATCAGCAGCAAGTAGTACTCCTCCTAATAATATGCTCCCCAAAATTTGTGTCTCTCTCTAGTACTCTAGTCTAAACGGAGAGGACGCCAGCCACGTCCTCTCCCTATCAATCTCAATGCACGTGTGAAAATGGCGGCGACGCGCGGCTCCTTATATAGAATCCGAGTCTCGCGATAGAATACGAGCCTCGCGAGAATCCGACAGTGGGATGATGACGTTCGGGCGCGCTCGGGTTAACCGAGCAAGGCGGGAAGATCCGAGTCGCTCGGCCCCGTGTAAAAAAACCTGAAGTTCGGGCGGGTTCGGATTCCGAGGAACCGAACCCGCTCATCTCTACTGCATGCACAGGAGCTCAGTTTTGTTAACCAGTCCAATGCAGTGGCAGGTAAAAGATACGACAACAGTTAGTAGCCACACAGACCCACATTCTCACAACAGGAGAAGGTACCAGCGCTAATGCCATACAAACCCAAAGAAGCTAAGTGTGTCAGGGTGGGTGCCCTGTGGAATCCAGTGTACCTCGCAGAAAGAGATTTAACAAAGGATAAGTTCTTTCCATAAATCTCCTTTTCTGCAGCTGGGTACACTAGTATTCCACAGGGAATAACATCGGGGATGTCCTAAAGCAGTTCCTCATTGGTGGGGATGCAGTGTAGCGGGCACAAGAAACTCGCGTCCAAAGGAAGCATCAAGGGAGGCGGAATAATCAAAGGCATAGAACCTAAAAACGTGTTCACTTAGGACCACGTAGCCGCCTTGCACAATTTTTCGAGGGAGGAGCCACGGCAGGCCGTCCAAGAAGGTCCAACAGCCCGAGTAGAATGGGCCTTGATAGTTGCAGGAGCTGGAAGACCAGCCTGTACATAAGCTTGTGCAATCACCATTCTAATCCATCTGGCCAAGTTCTACTTATTAGCAGGCCAGCCACGTTTATGAAAACCAAAAAGAACAAATAGAGAATCCGATCTCCTAATGGAAGCGGTTCTCTTCACGTAGATACAGAGAGCCCGTACCACATCCAAATACCGCTCTTTGGAGGACAAATCAGGAGAGATAAAGGCCGGAACCACAATCTCTTAGCTAAGGTGGAATGATGACACTACCTAAATAACCAGGGCGAGTTCTAAGAATCGCACGGTCACAGTGAAAAATCAGAAAGTGTGACCAACATGACAAGGCACCCAAGTCCGAAACCCGTCTAGCAGAGGCAATAGCCAGCAAAAACAAAACCTTAAGCGTAAGCCACTTAAGGTCCACAGACTTAAGAGGTTCAAACGTAGCCTCATGCAGGGCATCTAGAACAACAGACAAATCCCAAGGTGCCACAGAAGGGACATAGGGAGATTGAATCCTTAGAACACCCTGAGTGAAAGTATGAACGTCAGGCAGAGACGCAATTTTTCTCTGAATCCATATCGACAAGGCTGAAATATAAACATTGAGGGAGGCCAAACGAAGGCCTAAGCCCAGGCCCTGTTGCAGGAATGCCAAAAGTTTTGCAGTACTGAACTTGTATGCATCATAATTCTTAGCCGCAGACCAGGTGAAGTAAGAATTCCAGACTCTATAATAAATCCGAGCCGAAGCTGGTTTACAGGCTTTCAACATCGTTTGAATGACCACCTCAGAAAAAACTTTGGCACTCAGGACGGAAGCTTCAAGAGCCACGCTGTCAAAGCCAGACGGGACAAATCCTGGTAGATACAAGGGCCCTGAACTAGGAGGTCTGGGCATTGTGGAAGTAGAAGAGGACGCTCTATCGAGAGACCCTGTAGGTCTGAGAAGCAATGTACTCTGGGACATGCTGGAGCGAGTAGAAGTAGGATTCCTCCTTTTTGCTTGAACTTCCTTATTACCCTGGGCAGGAGTGACACCGGAGGGAACACGTACGGCAGCCGAAAGTTCCATGGAATTGCCAGTGTGTCTACGAACGCTGCTTGAGGATCCCTTATTCTTGCTCCGAAGACCGTAACCTTGTCATTGTGTCGAGACGCAATCAGGTCTACATCTGGTAGACCCCACTTGTCTACTAGGAGTTGAAATACTTCAGGATGAAGGCTCCACTCTCTGGCGTGTATGTCCTGACGACCGAGGAAGTCCACTTTCCAGTTGAGGACCCCCAGAATGAACACTGCCGATATGGCTGGCAGATGGCGTTCCGCCCAGTGAAGGATCTTTGACACTTCCAACATTGCCATGCGGCTTCGAGTGCCGCCTTGATGGTTTATGTACGCCACCGTGGTAGCATTGTCCAATTGTACTTGAAAAGGCCTTTTCTGCACCAGAGTCAGGGCAAGTTTCAGAGCATTGAACACTGCCCGCAACTCCAGAATATTTATTGGGAGGAGAGATTCCTACCTGGTCCACCGACCCTGAAGAGAATGTAGTTCCAACACTGCACCCCAACCCCGCAGACTGGCATCCATCGTCAGAAGGACCCAGTTGGAGATCCAGAAGGGACGACCCCTGCTCAATTGTTGGTCCTGTAGCCACCAGGTCAGTGACAGACGAACCTCTGGAGTCAAGGATATCATGCGAGATCTGATCCTGTGAGGCAGGCAGTCCCACTTGGCAAGGATTAGCTTCTGCAGAGGGCGAGAGTGAAACTGAGCATACTCCACCATGTCCAAAGCCGACACCATGAGGCCTAGTACTTGCATCGCCGAGTGTATCGACACTCGTGGGCGAGAAAGGAAGTATTGTATACTGTCCTGACGCTTCAGGACCTTCTCCTGAGACAAGAACAACCGTTGGTTGAGTGTGTCCAACAATGCCCCCAGGTGCACCATGCTTTGAGCAGGGACCAGGGAGGATTTCTTCCAGTTGATGAGCCACCCGTGGGCTTGCAGAAATTGGACCGTCAGTTCCAGATGACGGAGGAGAACCTCTGGGGAGTTTCCCAGGATAAACAAATCGTCCAGACCTGTTGGGATCCTGATACCCTAACAGCGGAGTAGGGCAGTCATAACTGCCATGACCTTGTTGAAGATTTGTGGAGCCGTGGTCAGGCAAAAAGGTAAGGCCTGGAATTGATAATGTAGGTTGCCAATAGCAAACCGCAGGTTTTGTTGATGCGATATGGCAATAGGTATATGTAGGTAAGTTTCCTGTGTGTCCATAGATACCATATAGTCCATGGGCTCCAAAGCCAGAACAATAGAGTGAAGGGTTTCCATACGGAACTTGGAAACCTTCACAAAATTGTTCAAAGAATTGAGGTTTAGAATAGGTCGGGAGGATCCATTCGGTTTCGGAACTAGGAACAACGTTGAATAGTACCCCCTGCCTCTCTGAGCCAGAGGCACCGTTACTATCACTCCTGTGTCCAGAAGGGATTGTACCACCAAATGGAGAGTTTTTGCTTTTACCGGGTCTAAGGGGATGTTTGTCAAGCAAAACTGGCAAGGGGGACATTTCTTGAAAGAGATAGCGTATCCATGAGTGACGACTTCCCTTACCCAGTCATTTGAAGTGGTCTGTAACCATACCTGTGCGAACCTTAGAAGTCGGCCTCCCACCCTGGGATCCCCCAAGGGGAGGCCCACCCCATCATGCAGCAGGCTTTTCTGGTTTAGAAGCAGGCTGACGGGCCACCCAGGAACGTTTAGGTTTGGGCTTAGAGGTTTTGGAAGTGTAAGCCTGTTTTCAGTACGCCTGACCCTTTGCTTTACTTGGAGGTAGAAAGGAATGAAAAGTGGTACTTTTAGCCTTCGGAGCGGAAGGATTAGTACTTGGTAGACATGCAGTTGTAGCAGACGCTAAGTCAGCAACAATTTTGTTCAAATCTTCCCCAAAAAGGATGTCTCCCTTAAAAGGGATAACCTCCAAGGTCTTTTTAGAGTCTGGATCCACAGACCAGACATGCAAGTCCACTGGTGGCAGAGTTTCACAATTCATACTTAACTCTGCAGCGAGGGGATAATGAGCTAGCATTTTCTTAGAGAGGGCAAATTTCTTTCCTGGAGACTCCCAGGATTCCTGACGTATGTCAACTAAATGGTCAGAATGGTGCAAAATTAATTTAGTGACCTTCTGACGTTTGAACTTATCAGGTTTCTTAGACGTATCTTGAGGTGCAGATTCATCATCAAAAGAATCAGCCTGATAGCCTCAAGGAGGTCAAGAACATCCACCTGTGAAATAGATTACCCATCAGAAGCATCTGCATCAGTGTCTGTGGGGTCAGTGTATACGCCATCTTCATGTGATGAAGTATCCGTAACATGCGTGGATTGTGAGGAGGTAATTGTCCGCTTAGATTACCCTTTGGTCGTAGGGGGCGCGAGGGTTAGGTTTTTGTTTAACCAGAGACCGATTTAATTGCTGTACATGAGTTGACAGCATATCTGCCCAAGGCGGATTAACTGCATGGACAATATGTGGCTGTAATGGCACAGGAGGTCCCACAGGGGGCGTAAGTCTCGTTATTAGCATAGTCCGCACATTAGAAAAGGCAGTCCAAGGTGGTTCTTGGTAAGCCACCAGTGCTACAGGCTGACTGAGGGGTACATAGCCCCCGGTACTTCGACCCTCAGCTGGAATATTTTCCTTAGATAAATCCTCGGCGTCAGCACTGTATGACGCAGGATTCGCCATGGATCTCTCGCCCTGTGATGCAGACATAATATAGAAACGTAGACTTAGGGCGTAACAGTACAACATAGCCAGACGCACTACCTGACATAAACCCCCTGTGGAGTGTGACTGCAGATGCAGAACACAAACAGAGGATTTAAGCAGTATATGGTGACTGAAATAGACAGAAAAAGATACCGATGTAGTATTTCCTGTGAAACTCTCTCTTTCTCTCTCTCTCTCTCTCTCTCTCTCTCTCTCTCTCTCTCTCTCTCTCTCTCTCTCTCTCTCTCTCTCTCTCTATATATATATATATATATATATATATATATATATATATATAATATATCTCTATATCTCTATATCTCTCTCTCTATATATATATATATATATATATATATATATATATATATTTATGATCCTGACTTACATAGCCCCCTCAGGGTATAGAATATAGGGAGAGATACATGGAATAAGAACCACACAGCAGCTATTGGCACACACAGTCACAGGTACAATGCAGAAATTATTACAAACAATAAAACTGCACCAGAAAGGCTCATCCTCACCTGCCTCACCCCACCGCACGTCACTGTAGTGTACCCCGCTACAGAAAAATAAATAAATTGTGAAACTCATAGATTGCACAGGTTCTGTGGCTGATTAAAACAAAGTGAAATGCAGGCTTGAAGTCAGCAGCCACAGAACCTGTGTAATTCATGAGTTTCCTTGTTTAAAGGGATAGTATGTTAAATATATATATAGTGAATGTTGATAACTTAGACTGTTGCTTTAAGGAGAGGTCATCTGGCTTGACTAACCCTCCCCAGCTACTTATTCATTATTGCAGTCATATGTAAGTGACCACCCTCTGTTGATTTCAGGTGTCAGATTTGTGGCCCAAGACTGGTTAACCCTTGCAAAACTACAGCTACTTATTCAAAATGGTAAAATATGGTGTGTGTGCCCACTTTGCCAGTGTATTTCATGCCCAAAACAGCGTTGGGCCAGGCAAAATACAACTGCGTCATATGTAAGTGACCACCCTCTGTTGTTTTTGGGGGTCAAATTTTTGGCCCAAGACTAGTTAGCCCTTGCAAAACTACAGCTACTTATTCAAAATGGCAAAATATGGTGTGTGTGCCCACTTTGCCAGTATATTTCATGCCCAAAACAGCGTTGGGCCAAGCAAAATACAACTGCGTCATATGTAAGTGACCACCCTCTGTTGATTTCAGGTGTCAGATTTGTGGCCCAAGACTGGTTAACCCTTGCAAAACTACAGCTACTTATTCAAAATGGTAAAATATGGTATGTGTGCCCACTTTGCCAGTGTATTTCATGCCCAAAACAGCATTGGGCCAGGCAAAATACAACTGCGTCATATGTAAGTGACCACCCTCTGTTGTTTTTGGGGGTCAAATTTTTGGCCCAAGACTAGTTAACCCTTGCTAAACTACAGCTACTTATTCAAAATGGCAAAATATGGTGTGTGTGCCCACTTTGCCAGTGTATTTCATGCCCAAAACAGCGTTGGGCCAAGCAAAATACAACTGCGTCATATGTAAGTGACCACCCTCTGTTGATTTCAGGTGTCAGATTTGTGGCCCAAGACTGGTTAACCCTTGCAAAACTACAGCTACTTATTCAAAATGGTAAAATATGGTGTGTGTGCCCACTTTGCCAGTGTATTTCATGCCCAAAACAGCGTTGGGCCAGGCAAAATACAAGTGGGTGATATGTAAGTGACCACCCTCTGTTGATTTCAGGTGTCAAATTTGAGGCCCAAGACTAGTTAACCCTTGCAAAACTACAGCTACTTATTCAAAATGGTAAAATATGGTGTGTGTGCCCACTTTGCCAGTGTATTTCATGCCCAAAACAGCGTTGGGCCAAGCAAAATACAACTGCGTCATATGTAAGTGACCACCCTCTGTTGATTTCAGGTGTCAGATTTGTGGCCCAAGACTGGTTAACCCTTGCAAAACTACAGCTACTTATTCAAAATGGCAAAATATGGTGTGTGTGCCCACTTTGCCAGTGTATTTCATGCCCAAAACAGCGTTGGGCCAGGCAAAATACAACTGCGTCATATGTAAGTGACCACCCTCTGTTGTTTTTGGGGGTCAAATTTTTGGCCCAAGACTAGTTAGCCCTTGCAAAACTACAGCTACTTATTCAAAATGGCAAAATATGGTGTGTGTGCCCACTTTGCCAGTATATTTCATGCCCAAAACAGCGTTGGGCCAAGCAAAATACAACTGCGTCATATGTAAGTGACCACCCTCTGTTGATTTCAGGTGTCAGATTTGTGGCCCAAGACTGGTTAACCCTTGCAAAACTACAGCTACTTATTCAAAATGGTAAAATATGGTATGTGTGCCCACTTTGCCAGTGTATTTCATGCCCAAAACAGCATTGGGCCAGGCAAAATACAACTGCGTCATATGTAAGTGACCACCCTCTGTTGTTTTTGGGGGTCAAATTTTTGGCCCAAGACTAGTTAACCCTTGCTAAACTACAGCTACTTATTCAAAATGGCAAAATATGGTGTGTGTGCCCACTTTGCCAGTGTATTTCATGCCCAAAACAGCGTTGGGCCAAGCAAAATACAACTGCGTCATATGTAAGTGACCACCCTCTGTTGATTTCAGGTGACAGATTTGTGGCCCAAGACTGGTTAACCCTTGCAAAACTACAGCTACTTATTCAAAATGGCAAAATATGGTGTGTGTGCCCACTTTGCCAGTGTATTTCATGCCCAAACAGCGTTGGGCAAAGCAAAATACAACTGCGTCATATGTAAGTGACCACCCTCTGTTGATTTCAGGTGTCAGATTTGTGACCCAAGACTGGTTAACCCTTGCAAAACTACAGCTACTTATTCAAAATGGTAAATTATGGTGTGTGTGCCCACTTTGCCAGTGTACTGTATTTCATGCCCAAAACAGCGTTGGGCCAGGCAAAATACAACTGCGTCATATGTAAGTGACCACCCTCTGTTGATTTCAGGTGTCAGATTTGTGGCCCAAGACTGGTTAACCCTTGCAAAACTACAGCTACTTATTCAAAATGGTAAATTATGGTGTGTGTGCCCACTTTGCCAGTGTATTTCATGCCCAAAACAGCGTTGGGCCAGTCAAAATACAACTGCGTCATATGTAAGTGACCACCCTCTGTTGTTTTTGGGGGTCAAATTTGTGGCCCAAGACTAGTTAACCCTTGCAAAACTACAGCTACTTATTCAAAATGGTAAAATATGGTGTGTGTGCCCACTTTGCCAGTGTATTTCATGCCCAAAACAGCGTTGGGCCAAGCAAAATACAACTGCGTCATATGTAAGTGACCACCCTCTGTTGATTTCAGGTGTCAGATTTGTGGCCCAAGACTGGTTAACCCTTGCAAAACTACAGCTACTTATTCAAAATGGCAAAATATGGTGTGTGTGCCCACTTTGCCAGTGTATTTCATGCCCAAACAGCGTTGGGCAAAGCAAAATACAACTGCGTCATATGTAAGTGACCACCCTCTGTTGATTTCAGGTGTCAGATTTGTGGCCCAAGACTGGTTAACCCTTGCAAAACTACAGCTACTTATTCAAAATGGTAAATTATGGTGTGTGTGCCCACTTTGCCAGTGTATTTCATGCCCAAAACAGCGTTGGGCCAGTCAAAATACAACTGCGTCATATGTAAGTGACCACCCTCTGTTGTTTTTGGGGGTCAAATTTGTGGCCCAAGACTAGTTAACCCTTGCAAAACTACAGCTACTTATTCAAAATGGTAAAATATGGTGTGTGTGCCCACTTTGCCAGTGTATTTCATGCCCAAAACAGCGTTGGGCCAAGCAAAATACAACTGCGTCATATGTAAGTGACCACCCTCTGTTGATTTCAGGTGTCAGATTTGTGGCCCAAGACTGGTTAACCCTTGCAAAACTACAGCTACTTATTCAAAATAGTAAAATATGGTGTGTGTGCCCACTTTGCCAGTGTATTTCATGCCCAAAACAGCGTTGGGCCAGGCAAAATACAACTGCGTCATATGTAAGTGACCACCCTCTGTTGATTTCAGGTGTCAGATTTGTGGCCCAAGACTGGTTAACCCTTGCAAAACTACAGCTACTTATTCAAAATGGCAAAATATGGTGTGTGTGCCCACTTTGCCAGTGTATTTCATGCCCAAAACAGCGTTGGGCCAAGCAAAATACAACTGCGTCATATGTAAGTGACCACCCTCTGTTGATTTCAGGTGTCAGATTTGTGGCCCAAGACTGGTTAACCCTTGCAAAACTACAGCTATTTATTCAAAATGGTAAATTATGGTGTGTGTGCCCACTTTGCCAGTATATTTCATGCCCAAAACAGCGTTGGGCCAGGCAAAATACAACTGCGTCATATGTAAGTGACCACCCTCTGTTGATTTCAGGTGTCAGATTTGTGGCCCAAGACTGGTTAACCCTTGCAAAACTACAGCTACTTATTCAAAATGGTAAATTATGGTGTGTGTGCCCACTTTGCCAGTGTATTTCATGCCCAAAACAGCGTTGGGCCAGTCAAAATACAACTGCGTCATATGTAAGTGACCACCCTCTGTTGTTTTTGGGGGTCAAATTTGTGGCCCAAGACTAGTTAACCCTTGCTAAACTACAGCTACTTATTCAAAATGGCAAAATATGGTGTGTGTGCCCACTTTGCCAGTATATTTCATGCCCAATACAGCGTTGGGCCAGGCAAAATACAACTGCGTCATATGTAAGTGACCACCCTCTGTTGTTTTTGGGGGTCAAATTTGTGGCCCAAGACTAGTTAACCCTTGCAAAACTACAGCTACTTATTCAAAATGGTAAAATATGGTGTGTGTGCCCACTTTGCCAGTGTATTTCATGCCCAAAACAGCGTTGGGCCAAGCAAAATACAACTGCGTCATATGTAAGTGACCACCCTCTGTTGATTTCAGGTGTCAGATTTGTGGCCCAAGACTGGTTAACCCTTGCAAAACTACAGCTATTTATTCAAAATGGTAAATTATGGTGTGTGTGCCCACTTTGCCAGTGTATTTCATGCCCAAAACAGCGTTGGGCCAGGCAAAATACAACTGCGTCATATGTAAGTGACCACCCTCTGTTGTTTTTGGGGGTCAAATTTGTGGCCCAAGACTAGTTAACCCTTGCTAAACTACAGCTACTTATTCAAAATTGTAAAATATGGTGTGTGTGCCCACTTTGCCAGTATATTTCATGCCCAAAACAGCGTTGGGCCAGGCAAAATACAACTGCGTCATATGTAAGTGACCACCCTCTGTTGTTTTTGGGGGTCAAATTTGTGGCCCAAGACTAGTTAACCCTAGCTAAACTACAGCTACTTATTCAAAATGGCAAAATATGGTGTGTGTGCCCACTTTGCCAGTGTATTTCATGCCCAAAACAGCGTTGGGCCAAGCAAAATACAACTGCGTCATATGTAAGTGACCACCCTCTGTTGATTTCAGGTGTCATATTTGTGGCCCAAGACTGGTTAACCCTTGCAAAACTACAGCTACTTATTCAAAATGGTAAAATATGGTGTGTGTGCCCACTTTGCCAGTGTATTTCATGCCCAAAACAGCGTTGGGCCAAGCAAAATACAACTGCGTCATATGTAAGGGAACCTACTCTGTTGATTTCAGGTGTCAAATTTGTTACCCAAGACTCATTAACCCTTGCAAAACTGAATGATCTGAATAAGAAGCTGGAGTTCGAATAAGAAGTGAATAAGAAGCTAGAGCTTGAATAAGAAGTGAATAAGAAGCTGGCCGAATAAGAAGCTAACTTCAGCATCGTTTCATAATGCCCCTAGTTTATTCTGGGCTTGCCATTGAGCTAGGACAAGCCATTGCTCAGGTCCTTCTACCTCACCTCAATAGGTGGATTGAAAAAATAGCTTTGACACTCAACAACACTGATCATGCAATAGAGTCATCAATAGATGGCATGTCATTAGTGGCCGCTGGTCCTTGTAAATTAGAGAATTGGACCACTCCTTCTCGGCAACTAAATATTCAACAGAAGCAGGTTGTAACTCAGCAAACCAAAGTTCCTTCCCATGTATCTGCTAAAGTTGCTATTTGCCATAGCCAGCACCTTCAGGATTATTTTAACACAGAGATCCTGGACTCCTCTGTATATTTACAGTCTTCCCAGTCTCCTCAGTTGGTTGTAGCTGGTGTCCCTGGCACAGCAGAGGTTGGACAAATTCCCCAACTTGAGAGGGTTATTCTGAGGCGCCCCAGTGAATCTGACACTAATGCTATCCTTTGTCCCCTAGAGGTAAACTCTTCGGATAATTTGGGTAATTGCCACATCCCTATGGTTCACTGTAGCAGGATACCTATGTTTACCACAATGCAGTCTGTACTCAACACCCCGGAGTCGATTTTGATGGCGGCTCCATTCTGGTCGTCTCAGCAATTTTTGACTTTCCAACGGGTCTCAAGACCTCTTATTTTTCTATGGTGGCATAGTCTTCCCGTTTCAGTTGAACAGCTTGGAATATACCCCCCTACAGTGTTTTCTCTGCCTAGGTTGTGGGGCCTCTCTGGCTCTGTGACATAAATATTATGTTATGACTACATAGTTGCTTAATTTCCCCTTGAACTGACTAATGGCTTGAAATTTGACTCTGTATAATGTTAACTCCCTATTGGGTGCAAGTTGAATATTCACAATGCTCGTAGGGATATAGTCACTTGAATATAGGGGGTCATTCCGAGTTGTTCGCACGCAAGCTGCTTTTAGCAGCTTTACACACGCTAAGCCGCCGCCTACTGGGAGTGAATCTTAGCTTCTTAAAATTGCGAACGAAAGATTCTCTAAATTGCGACCACACACCTCTTAGCAGTTTCTGAGTAGCTCCAGACTTACTCGGCATCTGCGATCAGTTCAGTGCTTGTCGTTCCTGGTTTGACGTCACAAACACACCCAGCGTTCACCCAGA
Organism: Pseudophryne corroboree; assembly: GCF_028390025.1. NCBI lineage: Eukaryota > Metazoa > Chordata > Amphibia > Anura > Myobatrachidae > Pseudophryne > Pseudophryne corroboree. The sequence continues at coordinate 6,610,084 of NC_086449.1, read as the reverse complement.
CACTCCTCCGTTTCTCCAGCCACTCCCGCGTTTTTCCCAGAAAGTGTAGCGTTTTTTCGCACACACCCATAAAACGGCCTGTTTCCGCCCAGAAACACCCACTTCCTGTCAATCACACTCCGATCACCAGAACGAAGAAAAAACCTCGTAATGCCGTGAGTAAAATTCCTAACTGCATAGCAAATTTACTTGGCGCAGTCGCACTGCGGACATTGCGCATGCGCATTAGCGACTAATCGCTCCGTTGCGGAAAAAAAATACAGAGCGAACAACTCGGAATGACCCCCTTAGTTCCTATTGACATGCTCTCTATATTTTCATAAACATTTTATAGGAGCACTCATTTGAATATTATACTTACCTGTCATATCCATACTAGGTTTGCTTGTGTTTATTTCTGTAGCTTGTTTAATACACTAATAATAGGTGCTCCATGTTTGCATTAAAATTCGGTTAGAATGCTAATTGAAGATTGTACTTCGATCCAATTATGCCCCAACACTTATTTTCACTTGAATTCTCTTTTTAAGTGCCTGACTATCTTTTGATACATTTTGACTATCTTATGATACCTACGTACTCAAGTTATTTTGTATATTGCAACAAATTGCAGCTCAAATACTTGCATTTTGTATCATCTATTATTTACATAGACCAGTTGAGCTGACTGTCTATTACTGTTTCATACTAATTTATTTTCATTATTATATGTTATAATATTTAGTGTACGGTTCTCTGGGAAATAGACTGCCGACCAGTAGATATTTCCCTCTTCATTTGGTTGGAAAAATTAGAAATAGTAGTGGTGAAGCTGAAGCATTATGTGAAGTCATTATTTTGTATATTCTACAGGTTTCTCAAGGGATTACTTTATAATGTGTCTAGCAGTATGTTTCATGTTTTCCATCTATGGCTTTTTTTTTTTCTTTTTCTTTTTTTGTAACTACCTGTAACAACACTTATACTGTACCATAATATTGAGATCAAGGTAATCCCATCAAAATGTTACATAAAATAAGATTTTACTCAATGGTAAATCTATTTCTCGTAGTCCGTAGTGGATGCTGGGACTCCGTAAGGACCATTGGGATTAGCGGCTTCGCAGGAGACTGGGCACTGTCACAACTGAGGGCCTGAGCTGACGGGAGGCAGCCTCAGTTGTAGGGGCTGAGATGTACCGGAACCAGGGAGGTTGTATCAGACCCCTGGACATGTAAGTAACATGAAGAATAACCGCCCGAAGGCGTGACCACGACAACTTGAATAAAAGTCAATGATGTTTATTTATGACAAACTCCATGCATCACAGTAGCAGTAAAAGAAACATAAAATCAGCAGAGAAATAATACGGTTCCTGGGTACTACAGGATGGCAGGGGCCACAGAGCTCTGGTAGTATGAGACAGTTCTTATTATCTGCGAGTTGGAAAGTCCTTACCAGGCCTGACTGTAGCAATGAAGAAAGCCCAGGATCGTACCAGCTGGTGTTCCAGGGAAAGCTGGACTGCTGTAAATAAAATAGCTGCTGTGGGTTCTGGTTGGAACCAGACAGATGTTGGCACGGAGTGGATACTGGCTGGAACCAGTTAAATAATAAATGAAGCTTGAGAGCGATGCAATATGAATGAAATGTAGAGTTTGAGAGCGGAGAAATAATAATACCGGTGGAGAGTGGTAAACTGTAGAAAGGACACCGGCCCTTTAAGAGAAGTTGTACTCTGCTGGAAGCTGGGCTGGAAGCAGGTAAAGTTGTGGCTGGAAACAGATGAATCCAAAATGGATCGGAGAGTCAGGCTACACCGCAGGTGGAATGCTGGTGCGGGTCTCTATGGTGGAAGTCTTGAGACAGGAGCTGGAACCTGGAAGACAATCACAGGAGAGAGACAAACAGGAACTAGGTTTGACAACCAAAGCACTGACGCCTTCCTTGCTCAGGCACAGTGTATTTATACCTGCAGCAAGGAAGGGATTGGCTAGGCAATTATGCAGATTAACAATACTGACAACAGATTGGAGGAAATGATCAGCTGACAGAATCCAAGATGGCTGCGCCCATGCAGACACTTGGAGGGAAGTTTGGTTTGTAATCCATGTGGTAATGAAAACAGTAATGGCGGCGCCGGCCACTGGAGACAGGAGACGCCAGGCAGACAAGTGCACATCCAACCACGCGGACACAGCGGAGGCCGCGGCTGACGTAATCCACTCTGACACTCTGCATGCAGAAGCTCAGGGACGGCGGCGGAGGCCGCGGGAGACGCCATGCCAGATGTATTATGGCGTTACTGTGACAGCGTCTCAGAGAGACGGGAGAGGATGCAGGAATGTGAACATTAGGATAACAGACGGGATCCGGTGCTGGAGCGCTGAGCCAGCCTTAGGAGGCATCTGATGGGTAAGAAATGGCGTCCAGATACCCGGATCGTGACAGCACCCCCCCCTTTAGGAGTGGCCCCAGGACACTTCTTTGGCTTTTGAGGAAACTTGGAATGGAATCTCCGGACCAAGGCAGGAGCATGGACATCAGAAGCATTGGTCCATGAACGTTCCTCAGGGCCGTAACCCTTCCAGTCAATAAGATATTGTAGTTGACCGTAACGGTGACGTGAGTCCAGGATCTTAGCCACTTCATACTCAACGCCTCGTTGAGTTTGGACTTTCGGAGTTGGAGGAAGTGAGGAATGAAACCGATTTAAGATCAGCGGTTTCAACAGGGAAACATGGAATGTCCTGGGTATTTTTAAGAAGGGAGGCAACTGGAGTCTGTAAGCAACAGGATTGATGACTTGTTCAATCTTGAAAGGACCGATATAGCGAGGTGCAAACTTCATACTGGGAACTCTCAACCTCAAATTCTTTGTGGATAACCATACCCGATCACCTACCTTGAGAGCAGGAACTGCTCGACGCTTCCTATCCGCAAACTTCTTGTACCTGAACGATGCCTTGAGCAGAGCTGATCGTACGCTCTTCCAGATGTTGGCAAACTGATGCAAGGTGATATCCACTGCGGGAACAGAAGTTGCTGGAAGCGGTTGGAACTCAGGGACTTTAGGGTGGAATCCAAAGTTAGTGAAGAATGGTGTTGAAGCAGATGAAGAATGATACTGGTTGTTATGACAGAACTCGGCCCAGGGAAGTAATTGAACCCAGTCATCTTGAGAGGAGGACACATAGATGCGGAGGAAGGCCTCCAAGTCCTGATTCACCCTCTCGGTTTGACCATTGGTCTGAGGATGGTAAGCCGTGGAAAACTTTAGCTTGACTTGGAGGACTTGACATAAACTTCGCCAGAATTTGGCTGTGAATTGAACTCCTCGATCTGAGATAATTTCTTCAGGAAGACCGTGGAGTCGGAAGATCTCTTGTATGAATACTTGAGCCAACTTGGAAGCTGACGGAAGACCGGTGAGAGGAATGAAGTGTGCCATCGTGGTGAACCGGTCAACTACCACCCAGATGGTATTGAACTTGTTGCACATGGGTAAATCTGTAATAAAATCCATCGACAAATGGGTCCAAGGTCGACGGGGAACAGATAGTGGAACCAGTTGCCCCGCAGGCGACTGGCGGGATACCTTATGTTGAGCACACTTTGGGCAAGATGCAATAAACTCCAAGACGTCCTTTTTCAGAGTTGGCCACCAATAGGACCTAGAGATAAACTCCAGGGTTTTTTGGATACCTGTATGTCCGGCAAAACGGGAAGCATGGGCCCAATGCATGAGCTTCTTCCTTAGCATCGGTTTCACAAAACTTTTCCCTGATGGGGGCGTAGAGTCCATCCCTACCGTGGAGAATGCCAACGGATTTATAATAGGATGCTTGTCTGAAGACTCTGACTCATTTTCTTGCTCCCATGAGCGGGAAAGGGCATCGGCCTTGCGATTCTGAGAGCCCGGACAGAACTGGAGTTTAAAGTCGAACCTGGAAAAGAAAAGTGCCCATCTGGCCTGACGAGGGTTGAGACATTGTGCGCCTTTCAGATATAAAAGGTTCTTGTGGTCTGTAAGTATGGTGATTGAATGAGAAGCTCCCTCCAACAGATACCTCCACTCTTCTAGAGCGAGCTTGATGGCTAGCAACTCCTGGTCGCCAATGGCATAGTTGCGCTCAGCTGGGGAGAACTTCCGGGAGAAGAAACTGCAAGGGTGTAAATGGCCATCTTTAGCCCTCTGAGATAACACCGCTCCTACTCCAACGGAGGAGGCATCCACCTCTAAGATGAAAGGAGAGTCGATGTCAGGCTGTTTCAGAACAGGCGCAGAGATGAACCTTTGTTTTAACAGATGAAATGCTTGCATGGCTTCTTCAGACCACTTGGACGGGTTAGCACCCTTCTTAGTGAAAGCAGTAATAGGCGCCACAATGGTGGAAAAGTCTCGTATAAACTTTCGGTAATAGTTGGCGAACCCTAAGAACCTCTGGACCCCTTTGAGGGTTAAGGGTACCGGCCAATTTTGGATTGCTTGTAGTTTCTCAGGATCCATCTCTAGTCCGGAACCGGACACAATGTACCCTAGAAACGGAATGGACTTGACTTCAAAGACGCATTTCTCTAATTTGCAATAGAGATGATTGACACGGAGACGGGATAGAACCTCTTTAACCCAAAAACAATGTTCCTCTAAATCGTTGGCAAAAATGAGGATATCGTCTAGATAGACCACGACATGACGGTATAGAATGTCTCTGAAGATCTCATTGACAAAATGCTGGAAGACAGCTGGAGCATTGCTCAATCCGAAGGGCATGACGAGGTACTCATAATGTCCGTCACGGGTGTTAAAGGCGGTCTTCCACTCGTCACCCTCACGGATCCGGATGAGATTGTATGCACCTCTCAAGTCCAGCTTTGTAAAGATGGTAGCTCCGCTAACTCTGTCAAAGAGCTCAGTAATCAGGGGTAAAGTATAACGGTTCTTGATGGTAATGTCGTTCAAACCTCTGTAGTCGATGCACGGCCGCAGACCACCATCTTTCTTTTTTACAAAAAAGAAGCCTGCGCCGGCTGGAGAAGAAGAAGGTCGAATGAACCCCTTTGCTAGGTTCTCTTTAATGTATTCCTCCATAGAATGCGTCTCAGGCAGAGACAACGGATAAGTTCGGCCTCGAGGTGGAACCTTCCCTGGAACGAGATCAATCGGGCAGTCCCATTCTCTATGAGGAGGAAGGATATCAGCAGAAGGTTTACTGAACACATCCGTGAAATCTTGATATGGAGGAGGTGGAACATCAGACGACCTGGGGGAGGAAGAACAGACAGGCAATACTTTAAACAAACATGTCTCAGCACAGGAGGGACCCCATGCCAGAATCTGCGTAGTTGTCCAATCAATAGATGGGTTGTGAAGACGGAGCCATGGAAGGCCCAGGACCACAGGATGTGTGGCTCTTGGAATCACTAAAAAAGAAATAAGTTCGGAATGAAGAACTCCCACTCTCAGACGAACTGGTAGAGTCCTTAAAGAAATAACTGCATCAAAAATTTTGCTGCCATCCACGGCAGTTAAAGAAATGGACGAAGGAAGTCTCTCGGTGGGTAGGGACCACCGTTTAACATAGGCTTCGGTAATAAAGTTCCCAGCTGCTCCGGAATCAAGGAGGGCAATGACGTTCCGATAACGTTGAGCAACTTGAAGCGAGACTGAGAGATTACAATCTTGAGGAGATGGAGAGGAGATCATTACTCCTAGCCGGCCCTCTCCTGGGCGAGCTAGGGTTTGGAGTTTTCCCGGACGTTCGGGACAGGCATTGATGGTGTGAGACGGAGCTGCACAGTAAAGACAAAGAGACTCAGAGAGACGTCTTCGGCGCTCAGCAGGAGTTAAACGGGAACGGCCAATTTGCATGGGCTCGTCTTTAGATGGTGACAGTTGGCGAGGAGGAGGAGCAGAAGATTTTGGAGCAGATGATCTTCCACGCTCAGTTGCTCTCTCTCTGAAACGTAAATCAACTTTCGTGCAGAGTGAGATTAGCTCATCTAACTTAGAGGGTAAGTCTCTGGTAGCTAACTCATCTTTAATACGCTCAGATAAGCCATGCCAGAATGCAGCATACAGGGCCTCGTCGTTCCAGACCAGTTCAGATGCCAGGATCTGGAACTGTATCAGATATTGACCTACAGTACGTGACCCCTGGCATAAACGGAGAATCTCGGATGAAGCTGAGGTTACCCGGCCTGGCTCGTCGAAGATGCGCCTGAATGTTGACATGAATGCAGTGTAAGAAGATAGCAGGGTGTCGGACCTCTCCCATATCGGTGATGCCCAATCAAGGGCTGAGCCACTGAGAAGAGAAATAATGTAGGCAATTTTTGTACGGTCACTGGGAAAATTGCCAGGTTGTAGCTCAAACTGAATCTCACACTGGTTGAGAAATCCCCTGCAGAATCTTGGAGATCCGTCAAATTTTGCTGGCGTTGGAAGATGAAGACGTGGAGCAGAAATGGGTAAGGTGGGTGGGGTTATAGCTGGAGTCACTGTGGTTGACGCACCAGACGCGCCTGATCCACGGAGAGTTGTCTGAATCCCATCCAGCCGAGTAGAGAGATCCTGGAGACAGCGGATGATGTGGCCCTGTGCAGCCTCCTGATGTTCTAGTCGGGCTGCCAGTTCTTGCATCGGCCTGGCCGCTTGATCCTGGTCTCCGGCTGGATTCATTAGGTCAGTGCTTACTGTCACAACTGAGGGCCTGAGCTGACGGGAGGCAGCCTCAGTTGTAGGGGCTGAGATGTACCGGAACCTGGAAGGTTGTATCAGACCCCTGGACATGTAAGTAACATGAAGAATAACCGCCCGAAGGCGTGACCACGACAACTTGAATAAAAGTCAATGATGTTTATTTATGACAAACTCCATGCATCACAGTAGCAGTAAAAGAAACATAAAATCAGCAGAGAAATAATACAGTTCCTGGGTACTACAGGATGGCAGGGGCCACAGAGCTCTGGTAGTATGAGACAGTTCTTATTATCTGCGAGTTGGAAAGTCCTTACCAGGCCTGACTGTAGCAATGAAGAAAGCCCAGGATCGTACCAGCTGGTGTTCCAGGGAAAGCTGGACTGCTGTAAATAAAATAGCTGCTGTGGGTTCTGGTTGGAACCAGACAGATGTTGGCACGGAGTGGATACTGGCTGGAACCAGTTAAATAATAAATGAAGCTTGAGAGCGATGCAATATGAATGAAATGTAGAGTTTGAGAGCGGAGAAATAATAATACCGGTGGAGAGTGGTAAACTGTAGAAAGGACACCGGCCCTTTAAGAGAAGTTGTACACTGCTGGAAGCTGGGCTGGAAGCAGGTAATGTTGTAGCTGGAAACAGATGAATCCAAAATGGATCGGAGAGTCAGGCTACACCGCAGGTGGAATGCTGGTGCGGGTCTCTATGGTGGAAGTCTTGAGACAGGAGCTGGAACCTGGAAGACAATCACAGGAGAGAGACAAACAGGAACTAGGTTTGACAACCAAAGCACTGACGCCTTCCTTGCTCAGGCACAGTGTATTTATACCTGCAGCAAGGAAGGGATTGGCTAGGCAATTATGCAGATTAACAATACTGACAACAGATTGGAGGAAATGATCAGCTGACAGAATCCAAGATGGCTGCGCCCATGCAGACACTTGGAGGGAAGTTTGGTTTGTAATCCATGTGGTAATGAAAACAGTAATGGCGGCGCCGGCCACTGGAGACAGGAGACGCCAGGCAGACAAGTGCACATCCAACCACGCGGACACAGCGGAGGCCGCGGCTGACGTAATCCACTCTGACACTCTGCATGCAGAAGCTCAGGGACGGCGGCGGAGGCCGCGGGAGACGCCATGCCAGATGTATTATGGCGTTACTGTGACAGCGTCTCAGAGAGACAGGAGAGGATGCAGGAATGTGAACATTAGGATAACAGACGGGATCCGGTGCTGGAGCGCTGAGCCAGCCTTAGGAGGCATCTGATGGGTAAGAAATGGCGTCCAGATACCCGGATCGTGACAGGCACAACTAAAGAAAGCTTTAGGACTACCTGGTGTGCACTGGCTCCTCCCACTAAGACCCTCCTCCAGACCTCAGTTAGGATACTGTGCCCGGAAGAGCTGACACAAATAGGAAGGATTTTGAATCCCGGGTAAGACTCACACCAGCCACACCAATCACACCGTATAACTCGTGATACTATACCCAGTTAACAGTATGAAATATAACTGAGCCTCTCAACAGATGGCTCAACAATAACCCTTTAGTTAGGCAATAACTATAAACAAGTATTGCAGACAATCCGCACTTGGGATGGGTGCCCAGCATCCACTACGGACTACGAGAAATAGATTTACCGGTGAGTAAAATCTTATTTTCTCTGACGTCCTAAGTGGATGCTGGGACTCCGTAAGGACCATGGGGATTATACCAAAGCTCCCAAACGGGCGGGAGAGTGCGGATGACTCTGCAGCACCGAATGAGCAAACTCTAGGTCCTCCTCAGCCAGGGTATCAAACTTGTAGACTGTTTCAAAAATGTTTGAACCCGACCAAGTAACAGCTCGGCAAAGTTGTAAAGCCGAGACCCCTCGGGCAGCCGCCCAAGAAGAACCCACTTTCCTCGTGGAATGGGCTTTTACAGATTTAGGGTGCGGCAGTCCAGCCGCAGCATGTGCAAGTTGAATCGTGCTACAGATCCAGCGAGCAATAGTCTCCTTAAAAGCAGGAGCACCCAGCTTGTTGGGTGCATACAGGATAAATAGCGAGTTAGTTTTCCTGACTCCAGCCGTCCTGGAAACATATACTTTTCAGGGCCCTGACTACGTCCAGTAACTTGGAATCCTCCAAGTCCCAAGTAGCCGCAGGCACCACAATAGGTTGGTTCACATGAAAAACTGATACCACCTTAGGAAGGAATTGGGAACGAGTCCTCAATTCCGCCTTATCCATATAAAATACAGATAAGGCTTTTGTATGACAAAGCCGCCAATTCTGATACAAGCCTGGCCGACGCCACGGCCCACAGTATGACCACTTTCCACGTGAGGTATTGTAGCTCCACGGATTTAAGTGGCTCAACCCAATGCGACTTCAGGAAATCCAACACCACGTTGAGATCCCACGGTGCCACTTAAGGCACAAACGGGGGCTGACTATGCAGCACTCCCTTAACAAAAGTCCGAACTTCAGGCAGTGAAGCCAGTTCTATTTTGGAAGAAAATCGATAGAGCCGAAATCTGGACCTTCATGGAACCCAATTTTAGGCCCATAGTCACCTCTGACTTGTAGGAAGTGCAGAAATCGACCTAGCTGAAATTTCTCCTTTGGGGCCTTCCTGGCCTCACAGCACGTAACATATTTCCACCATATGCAGTGGTAATGGTTTGCGTTCACTTCTTTCCTAGCTTTAAATAGCGTAGGGATAACTTCCTCCGGAATGCCCTTTTCCTTCAGGATCCGGCGTTCAACCGCCATGCCGTCAAAGGCAGCCGCGGTACGTCTTGGAACAGACAGGCCCCCTGCTGCAGCAGGTCCTGTCTGAGCGGCAGAGGCCATGGGTCCTCTGAGATAATTTCTTGGAGTTCTGGTTACCAAGCTCTTCTTGGCCAACCCGGTACAATGAGCATAGTTCTTACTCCTCTCCTTCTTATTATTCTCATTACCCTGGGTAAGAGAGGCAGAGAAGGGAACACATAAACCGACCGGTACACCCACGGTGTTACCAGAGCGTCCACAGCTATCGCCTGAGGGTCCCTTGACCTGGCGCAATATCTTTGTAGCTTTTTGTTGAGGCGGGACGCCATCATGTCCACCTGTGGCCTTTCCCAACGGTGTACAATCATTTGGAAAACTTCTGGATGAAGTCCCCACTCTCCCGGGTGGAGGTCGTGTATTCTGAGAAAGTCTGCTTCTCAGGTGTCCACTCCGGGAATGAACACTGCTGACAGTGCGAACACATGATTTTCCGCCCATCGGAGAATCCTTGTGGCTTCTGCAATCGCCATCCTGCTTCTTGTGCCGCCCTGTCGGTTTACATGAGCGACCGCCGTGATGTTGTCTGACTGGATCAGCACCGGCCGGTGTTGAAGCAGGGTCTAGCCTGACTTAGGGCATTGTAAATGGCCCTTAGTTCCAGAATATTTATGTGTAGGGAAGTCTCCTGACTATTCCATAGCCTTGGAAGTTTCTTCCCTGTGTGACTGCCCCCCAGCCTCGAAGGCTGGCATCCGTGGTCACCAGGACCCAGTCCTGTATGCCGAATCTGCGGCCCCCTAGAAGATGAGCACTCTGCAGCCACCACAACAGCGACACCCTGGCCCTTGGAGACAGGGTTATCCGCCGATGCATCTGAAGATGCGACCCGGACCACTTGTCCAACAGATCCCACTGGGAAATCCTTGCATGGGACCTGGCGAATGGAATTTCTTCGTAAGAAGCTACCATCCTTCCCAGGGCTCGCGTGCATTGATGCACCGACACCTGTATACGTATTAGGAGGTCTCTGTCTAGAGACGACAACTCCTTGGACTTCTCCTCCGGGAGAAACCCTTTTTTCCTGTTCTGTGTCCAGAACCATACCCAGGAAAAGTAGACGCGTCGTAGGAACCAGCTGCGACTTTGGAATATTCAGAAACCAGCCGTGCTGTTGTAGCACTTCCCGAGATAGTGCTACTCCGCCGAACAACTGCTCCCTGGACCTCGCCTTTATAAGGAGATCGTCCAAGTACGGGATAATTATTTCGGCCATTACCTTGGTAAATACCTCGGTGCCGGGGACAGACCAACGGCAACGTCTGGAATTGGTAATGACAATCCTGTACCACAATTTTGAGGTACTCCTGGTGAAGAGGGTAAATAGGGACATGCAGGAAAGCATCCTTGATGTCCAGTGATACCATGAAATTCTCCAGGCTTGCAATAATCGCCCTGAGCGATTCCATTTTGAACTTGAACCTTCGTATATAAGTGTTCAAGGCTTTCAATTTTAGAATGGGTCTCACCGAACCGTCTGGTTTCGGTACCACAACATTTTGGAATAGTAACCCCGGCCTTGTTGAAGGAGGGGTACCTTGATTTCACCTGCTGGAAGTACAGCTTGTGAATTGCCGCCAGTACTACCTTTCTCCGAGGGCAGCAGGCAAGGCTGATGTGAGGTAACGGCGAGGGGGAGTCGCCTCGAACTCCAGCCTGTATCCCTGTGATACTATTTGCAGAACCTAGGGATCCACCTGTGGGCAAGCCCACTGGTCCCTGAAGTTCCCGAGACGCGCCCCTACCGCACCTGTCTCCACCTGTGGAGCCCCAACGTCATGCGGTGGACTCAGAGGAAGCGGGGGAAGATTTTTGATCCTGGGAACTGGCTGCTGGTGCAGCTTTTTCCTTCTTCCCTTGTCTCTGTGCAGAAAGGAAGCGCCTTTGACCCGCTTGCTTTTCTGAAGCCGAAAGGACTGTACCTGAAAATACAGTGCTTTCTTAGGCTGTGAGGAAACCTGAGGTAAAAAATTTTCTTCCCAGCTGTTGCTGTGGATACGAGGTCCCAGAGACCATCCCCAAACAATTCCTCACCCTTATAAGGCAGAATCTCCATGTGCCTTTTATAGGCAGCATCACCTGTCCACTGCCGGGTTTCTAATACCCTCCTGGCAGAATGGACATTGCATTAATTCTGGATGCCAGCCGGCAAATATCCCTCTGTGCATCCTTTATATCTAAGACGACGTCTTTAATATGCTCTATGTTAGCAAACTATTATCCCTGTCTTAGAGTATTAATATTATCTGACTGGGTATCAGACCACGCTGCAGCAGCACTATTTATGCTGAGGCAATTGCAGGTCTCAGTATATAACCTGAGTGTGTATATACAGACTTCAGGATAGCCTCCTGCTTTTTGTCAGCAGGCTCCTTCAAGGTGGCCGTATCCTAAGACGGCAGTGCCACCTTTTTTGACAAACGTGTGAGCGCCTTATCCACCCTAAGGGATATCTCCCAACGTGTCACCTATCCTCTGGCGGGAAAGGGTACGCCATCAGTAACTTTTTAGAAATTACCAGTTTCTTATCGGGGGAACCCACGCTACTTTACACACTTCATTCATTCATCTGATGGGGGAACAAAACACTGGCTGCTTTTTCTCCCCAAAAATAAAACCCCTTTTATGTGGTACTTGGGTTCATGTCAGAAATGCGTAACACATTTTTCATTGCCGAGATCATGTAACGGATGTTCCTAGTGGATTGTGTATATGTCTCAACCTCGTCGACACTGGAGTCAGACTCCGTGTCGACATCTGTGTCTGCCATCTGAGGTAACGTGCCCTTTTTTGAGCCCCTGATGGCCTTTGAGACGCCTGGGCAGGCGCGGGCTGAGAAGCCTGCTGTCCCACAGCTGTTTTACGTCATCCAGCCTTCTATGTAAGGAGTTGACATTGTCGGTTAATACCTTCCACCTATACATCCACTCTGGTGTCGGCCCCACAGGGGGCGACATCCCATTTATCGGCCTCTGCTCCACCTCCACGTAACCTTCCTCATCCCACATGTCGACACAGCCGTACCGACACACAGCACACACACAGGGAATGCTCTGACTGAGGACAGGACCCCACAAAGTCCTTTGGGGAGACAGAGAGAGAGTATGCCAGCACACACCAGAGCGTTATATAATGCAGGGATTAACACTATAACTGAGTGATTTTTCCCCAATAGCTGCTTGTATAAACAATATTGTGCCTAAATTTAGTGCCCCCCCTCTCTTTTTAACCCTTTGAGCCTGAAAACTACAGGGGAGAGCCTGGGGAGCTGTCTTCCAGCTGCACTGTGAAGAGAAAATGGCGCCAGTGTGCTGAGGGAGATAGCTCCGCCACTTTTTCGCGGACTTTTCTCCCGCTTTTTTATGGATTCTGGCAGGGGTATTTATCACATATATAGCCTCTGGGGCTATATATTGTGATATATTTGCCAGCCAAGGTGTTTTATTGCAGCTCAGGGCGCCCCCCCCCCCCCCCCCAGCGCCCTGCACCCTCAGTGACCGGAGTGTGAAGTGTGCATGAGGAGCAATGGCGCACAGCTGCAGTGCTGTGCGCTACCTTGGTGAAGACTGATGTCTTCTGCCGCCGATTTTCCGGACTCTTCTTGCTTCTGGCTCTGTAAGGGGGCCGGCGGCGTGGCTCCGGGACCGAACATCAATGGCCGGTTCCATGCGGTCGATCCCTCTGGAGCTAATGGTGTCCAGTAGCCTAAGAAGCCCAAGCTACCACCAGTTAGGTAAGTTCGCTTCTTCTCCCCTTAGTCCCTCGCTGCAGTGAGTCTGTTGCCAGCAGATCTCACTGTAAAATAAAAAACCTAAAATATACTTTCTTTCTAGGAGCTCAGGAGAGCCCCTAGTGTGCATCCAGCTCAGCCGGGCACAAGACTCTAACTGAGGTCTGGAGGAGGGTCATAGTGGGAGGAGCCAGTGCACACCAGGTAGTCCTAAAGCTTTCTTTAGTTGTGCCCAGTCTCCTGCGGAGCCGCTATTCCCCATGGTCCTTACGGAGTCCCAGCATCCACTTAGGACGTCAGAGAAATTCTTATTACAGTATTTGTAAAGTCTGTAACTAATGCTTGTGCTTCAATAAAAAAACGTAAAAAAAAAGAAAAAGAAATAACAGTACACAACAACGTATACTAATGCATATAAAATCGAGTTGACATGTCCTGCATCACATAAATCTGCATTAACATTTTCAGACCAAAGAAAAAAAAAAAAGGAGAGAGAGAAAGAATAGAAAGAGAGAGGGGAAAAAAGTCCAAGAGAATGCATAACAACATCCTAATATACGTATCAGTATCAAAATCGCCACCTCTTCATTTCAAGGAAGAGATATAGGGGGTCATTTCCGAGTTGATCGCTGGCTAGCAGTTTTTAGCAGCCGTGCAAACGCATTGTCGCCGCCCACCGGGGAATGTATTTTCGCTTTGCAGAAGTGCGAACGCCTGTGCAGCAGAGCGGCTGCAAAATCATTTTGTGCAAAACAAGACCAGCCCTGGACTTACTCTTCGTGTGCGTTGATTCTAACGTTGGTGGGTTGGCTTTTGACGTCACACACCCGCTCAGCGTTCGCCCAGCCACGCCTGCATTTGCCCTGGCACGCCTGCGTTTTTCTAAGCACTCCCTGAAAATGGTCAGTTGACACCCAGAAACGCCCCCTTCCTGTCAATCTTCCTTCGTTCTGCCGTGCGACTGAAAGCTTCGCTAGAACCTGTGCAAAACCACAAAGGACTTTGTACCCGTACGTCGCGCGTGCGCATTGCGGTGCATGCGCATGCGCAGAAATGCAGATTTTTAGCCTGATCGCTGCGAACAACGGCAGCTAGCGATCAACTCAGAATGACCCCCATAGTCCTTATAGGTTCTAGAGGATTTATATTCCATCCAGGGCAACCATATGGCTATAAACTCAGTCCGTCTGTCTCTGGAATTCAGAAGAATATCCTCCATATTCATGTAATAGTCAAGTCTGGAAAACCAAGTGTTCCGAGTAGGGGAACTCTCGGATTTCTACAAAGTAGGGATCACTGCACGGGCAGCATTACTGAGATGCCGCAGGAGCGATGTCTTATAGGCGGACAGAGACATAGGAGAATGATTCAGCAACCAAAAGGCTGGAGCAGAGAGGACAGGGGCTCGGAGGATATCTCCCGAGATAGATATGACATCATCCCAGAAAACTTAAATGAGGGGGCAAGTCCACCAAATGTGTAGTAAAGAGCCCAAGTCTTTATGACATCTCCAACAGGCAGGGGAAATAGATGGGGAAATGCCGTGTAGAAGAGAGGGGTGTCTGTACCATCTCATCAGTGTTTTATATTGTGTTTCTCTGACTTGCACACAGACAGAACTACTATGTGTCTTGAGGAAGATAGATTCCAACTCCCTATCCGAAAGTGAGAGATTCAAATCCCTTTCCCATTTTTGAGTAAAAAGAGGAGGCGATTGGGAATCGTGCAATTGTAACAGCTTACATAGGGAGGATATCATATGCCTAGGGTGTAGAGGCGCAACACACATCTTTTCATATGGAGTCAGTTCACTGGAGGCCTGTTGACGGGCATTACCCGTAGACAGGAAGTGCCATACTTGCAAGTACTTCCCAAAATCAGCTTGTGGGACATCCCATTTTGCCCGTATATCTGAAAATTGCTTAACCCCAGATGGTTGTGCCAACTGACCCACTCTAAAAAGTCCCTCCAGGGCCCAGTTTCGGTAAGAAAAAAGGGTGAGGCCGGGAACAAAATTGGGTTACCTAAAAAAAGAGGTGAGTGGGCCAAAATCTGAAGAAACATTCGGTCTCCGCCGTACACATTTCCAATAGGAAAGTGTAGGGGAGATAGTCGGGTGAGGGCTTAGGAGTTTGGGTAAGGTCGGGAGCCACGGAAATATTTCAGGATATTGTTGGACATATAAGCCCTCCAGAACCACCCACTGTTTGACTTCCTGATCTCTGGTCCAGTCCAAGATCCTGCCCAGCAAAATTGCATGGTGATAATTTTTTACATCAGGAAGTTGGAATCCGTCCTGTCGAGGCGAGCGCGACAAGACGGATCTATTAATCCTGGGCTTTTTTCGGAACCATATAAATTGCTGGATCAAGGAACGTATGGAGCGGAACCAAGCATCTGGGATCCGGATCGGTAATGTTTGGAGGAGATAGAGCAGTTTGGGCAGGGTGTTCATCTTCACCACATTAATTCTATCCAGCCAGGAAATACCGTGGTGTTGCCATCTACAGAAATCCTTTTTGACTGATTGGATTAAAGGGTAAAAATTCAGGTACAGTAAACGTGATAAGTCGCTGGGGAGTTGGACTACTAAATATGTTATATGGGAGTCTTTCCATATAAACGGGTAGGTAGTTTTTAGAGTAGCTAATATTGAGGAAGGAGTAGAGATATTAAGGGTGTATGATTTGGACGTATTAACCTTAAAATTAGAAAGTGAGCTGAAAGTATCCAATTCACACATGAGGTGTGGGAGGGAGTGGGTGGGTTGCGTGAGAATTGTCAGCAAGTCATCGGCGAATAAGGCTAATTTATAATTGATATCACCCACTTGGAGGCCTGTAATTTGGTAATTTGCCCTAATAGCCCTAGCCAATGCTTCAACACAAAGTACAAATATCAGGGGGGATAAGGGGCATCCTTGCCGTGTCCCATTGCTAATAGGAAAATTATCAGACAAAACTCCATTAACTCGAACTCGAGCTGATGGTCGTGTGTAAAGAGACAATACTCTGTGGAGTGCCTGTGGACCCAACCCAATGTGCTTCAGTACAGCCCTCATGAAATCCCAATTGACCCTATCAAAGGCCTTTTTGGCATCTGTTGACAACAATATGGTAGGGATCTGACTCTTAGAAGCTAAGTGGATACGGCTAAGGATCTTTGTGGTATTGTCCTTCGGCTCACGGCCTGGGACAAACCCCACTTGATCATTATGAATAAGGAAAGGGAGAAATTCATTCAGCCTAAGAGCCATCAACTTTGCAAAAAGCTTTAAGGTCCACATTAAGCAGGGAAATGGGTCTATAACTGGAGCACACTGAGGGGTCCTTCCCCTGTTTGGGAATTATCGTGATTTGGGCTTCTAGGGATTGATTCTGGAGAAATGGGTATCAGCCAAAATAGAGTTGAAGGCTTGTAAGAGCCTGGGGGCAAGGACACCTTTAAATATTTTATAGTAAACTGCTGTAAAGCTGTCCGGGCCTGGACTTTTACCCGAGGGCGTAGAGGATATAACACGCTCCACCTCTTGCTAAGTAAAAGGTTTTTCTAAAGAGTCCCTATCACAGGGGGCCAGTTTAGGGTATGCTACTTGTTCCAGATACAGCTTGGATTTCAACATATTAGATCCAACACATTTTTAACAAGAAATTATGTGGTGCCACACACATGTTCATTTTAATCAATCAATCAATCAATCAATCAATCAATCGATCATTCTTGTTTTTATGGCCTTTTCTCTACTGACTTGCTGCAAAACAGAAGGTTGCTATAGTCCGCGTCTCAATTTTTTTTTTTTTTAATAATCAATCAATCTTTAACCTTCCTTCCACTTTATACTCCACCTCCATTTCCCTGGGTCTCTGAGCTAGTTCTTGATTAATGAAAACATTCTTGGTTATTTTCTAAGGGGTCATATAGTTTATTAAACGGCTATCCTGTCTGCCACTGCTGTGCCACTCTGTGCCATGCTTGAGGTTGAACTGCCACGTGTTTGTGCCACCCACTGTTGTTGCACAGCTTAGTCAGCCAGCTAGCGGAAAACAGAAAAAGGCCAAATTGTGTGATTTTGGCTATTTTTAGCAAATTAAAAAAATAATAATAATACAGATCGAAAATCAAAACACGGGGGTCGGCGCACATCTCTATCAATAATTCACAAATCTTTTTTTTTTTAAATGACCTTTACAGATACACAATAAGTACATATTAGTACACGATTCCCTTTATGTACTTAGGGGTATATTCAATTAGGGTTGAAAACTGCCGTATGTCGAAAAGACGGCAGTTTTCGACTTTTTAAGGTCGAATCGTGATTCGACCTATTCAATCCCAGCAGTTTTTATTCGACAAGTCGTGGAA
Organism: Pseudophryne corroboree; assembly: GCF_028390025.1. Taxonomy (NCBI): domain Eukaryota; kingdom Metazoa; phylum Chordata; class Amphibia; order Anura; family Myobatrachidae; genus Pseudophryne; species Pseudophryne corroboree. Next base: position 6,592,492 of record NC_086449.1, on the reverse strand, counting down.
TTCGACTTGTCGAATAGTACGTGAATCGGCGGTATAGCTAGCGATTCACGTACTTCTGAGTGAAACGGGGCCAAATTCGACAGGATTTGGCCCCGTTTCCGACCATCTCAGTCCGACATAAAAAAATGTCGGACTGAGATGTCGGACCCAGAGGAGGAGAGGGGGGGGGAGCCGCAGGGAGACGGGGGACAGCCGCGGGCATACAGGGGAGAGCAGCGCTATAGCACAGCGCTGCAGCAGGATGTCTCACAGCCGCAGCGCTCATGGCAGTGTCCACCCGGCTCCAGCAAGTGAGGTCACGCTTGCTGGAGCCGGGTGGACACTGCCGTGAGGTATGGCGCTGTGAGACATCCTTCTGCAGCGCTACTGTAGCGCTGCTCTCCTCCGTCTGCCAGCAGCTGCCCCCCATCTCCCCGCGGCTCCCCCCCCTCTCCTCCTCTGGGTCCCTCATCTCAATTCGACTTTTTAAAAGTTGAATTGAGATAAGATTGAATAGGGGTTGTCGCAAGGGCGTAGCTACCATAGGTGCAGGGAGTGCAGCTGCTATGGGGCCCAGAGCTGAGAGGGGCCACCTTCCCTGTCACAGTTACATGTGTTAAATACAGGGTGTAGCTACCATAGGTGCAGGGAGCGCAGCTGCTATGGGGCCCAGAGCTGAGAGGGGCCACCTTCCCTGTCACAGTAACATGTGTTATATACAGGGTGTAGCTGCCATAGGTGCAGGGAGTGCAGCTGCTATGGGGCCAGAGCTGAGAGGGGCCACCTTCCCTGTCACAGTTACATGTGTTATATACAGGGTGTAGCTACCATAGGTGCAGGGAGTGCAGCTGCTATGGGTTCCAGAGCTGAGAGGGGCCACCTTCCCTGTCACAGTTACATGTGTTATATACAGGGTCTAGCTACCATAGGTGCAGGGAGTGCAGCTGCTATGGGGCCCAGAGCTGAGAGGGGCCACCTTCCCTGTCACAGTTACATGTGTTATATACAGGGTGTAGCTACCATAGGTGCAGGGAGAGCAGCTGCTATGGGGCCATAGCTGAGAGGGGCCATCTTCCCTGTCACAGTTACATTTGATATATACAGGGTGTAGCTACCATATGTGCAGGGAGTGCAGCTGCTATGGGGCCCAGAGCAGAGAGGGGCCACCTTCCCTGTCACAGTTACATGTGTTATATACAGGGTGTAGCTACCATAGGTGCAGGGAGTGCAGCTGCTATGGGGCCCAGAGCTGAGAGGGGCCACCTTCCCTGTCACAGTTACATGTGTTATATACAGGGTGTAGCTACCATAGGTGCAGGGAGAGCAGCTGCTATGGGGCCCAGAGCTGAGAGGGGCTACCTTCCCTGTCACAGTTACATGTGTTAAATACAGGGTGTAGCTACCATAGGTGCAGGGAGTGCAGCTGCTATGGGGCCCAGAGCTGAGAGGGGCCACCTTCCCTGTCACAGTTACATGTGTTATATACAGGGTGAAGCTACCATAGGTGCAGGGAGCGCAGCTGCTATGGGGCCCAGAGCTGAGAGGGGCCACCTTCCCTGTCACAGTTACATGTGTTATATACAGGGTATATGCTACCATAGGTGCAGGGAGCGCAGTTGCTATGGGGCCCAGAGCTGAGAGGGGCCACCTTCCCTGTCACAGTTACATGTGTTATATACAGGGTGTAGCTACCATAGGTGCAGGGAGTGCAGCTGCTATGGGGCCAGAGCTGAGAGGGGCCACCTTCCCTGTCACAGTTACATGTGTTATATACATGGTGTAGCTACCATAGGTGCAGGGAGTGCAGCTGCTATGGGGCCAGAGCTGAGAGGGGCCACCTTCCCTGTCACAGTTACATGTGTTATATACAGGGTCTAGCTACCATAGGTGCAGGGAGTGCAGCTGCTATGGGGCCCAGAGCTGAGAGGGGCCACCTTCCCTATCACAGTTACATGTGTTATATACAGGGGTGTAGCGACCATAGGTGCAGGCAGTGCAGCTGCTATGGGGCACAGAGCTGAGAGGGGCCACCTTCCCTGTCACAGTTACATGTGTTATATACAGGGTGTAGATACCATAGGTGCAGGGAGTGCAGCTGCTATGGGGCCCAGAGCTGAGAGGGGCCACCTTCCCTGTCATAGTTACATGTGTTATATACAGGGTGTAGCTACCATAGGTGCAGGGAGGGCAGCTGCTATGGGCCCAGAGCTGAGAGGAGCCACCTTCCCTGTCACAGTTACATGTGTTATATACAGGGTGTAGCTACCATAGGTGAAGGCAGTGCAGCTGCTATGGGGCCCAGAGCTGAGAGGGGCCACCTTCCCTGTCACAGTTACATGTGTTATATACAGGGTGTAGCTACCATAGGTGCAGGGAGTGCAGCTGCTATAGTGCCAGGGCTGAGAGGGGCCACCTTCCCTGTCACAGTTACATGTGTTATATACAGGGATGTAGCTACCATAGGTGCAGGGAGGGCAGCTGCTATGGGTCCAGAGCTGAGAGGAGCCACCTTCCCTGTCACAGTTACATGTGTTATATACAGGGTGTATGCTCCCATAGGTGCAGGGAGTGCAGCTGCTATGGGGTCCAGAGCTGAGAGGGGCCACCTTCCCTGTCACAGTTACATGTGTTATATACAGGGTGTAGCTACCATAGGTGCAGGGAGTGCAGCTGCTATGGGACCCAGAGCTGAGAGGGGCCACCTTCCCTGTCACAGTTACATGTGTTATATACAGGGTGTAGCTACCATAGGTGCAGGGAGAGCAGCTGCCATGGGGCCAGAGCTGAGAGGGGCCACCTTCCCTGTCACAGTTACATTTGATATATACAGGGTGTAGCTACCATATGTGCAGGGAGTGCAGCTGCTATGGGGCCCAGAGCTGAGAGGGGCCACCTTCCCTGTCACAGTTACATGTGTTATATACAGGGTGTAGCTACCATAGGTGAGTGAGTGCAGCTGCTATGGGGCCCAGAGCTGAGAGGGGTCACCTTCCCTGTCACAGTTACATATGTTATATACAGGGTGTAGCTACCATAGGTGCAGGCAGTACAGATGCTATGGGGCCCAGAGCTGAGAGGGGCCACCTTCCCTGTCACAGTTACATGTGTTATATACAGGGTGTAGCTACCATAGGTGCAGGGAGTGCAGCTGCTATGGGGCCCAGAGCTGAGAGGAGCCACCTTCCCTGTCACAGTTACATGTGTTATATACAGGGTGTAGCTACCATAGGTGCAGGGAGTGCAGCTGCTATGGGGCCAGAGCTGAGAGGGGCCACCTTCCCTGACACAGTTACATGTGTTATATACAGGGCGTAGCTACCATAGGTGCAGGCAGTGCAGCTGCTATGGGCCCAGAGCTGAGAGGGGCCACCTTCCCTGTCACAGTTACATGTGTAATATACAGGGTGTAGCTACCATAGGTGCAGGGAGTGCAGCTGCTATGGGGTCCAGAGCTGAGAGGGACCACCTTCCCTGTCACAGTTACATGTGTTATATACAGGGTGTAGCTACCATAGGTGCAGGGAGTGCAGCTGCTATGGGGCCAGAGCTGAGAGGGGCCACCTTCCCTGTCACAGTTACTTGTTATATACAGGGTGTAGCTACCATAGGTGCAGGGAGTGCAGCTGCTATGGGGCCAGAGCTGAGAGGGGCCCACCTTCCCTGTCACAGTTACATGTGTTATATACAGGGCGTAGCTACCATAGGTGCAGGGAGTGCAGCTGCTATGGGGCCCAGAGCTGAGAGGGGCCACCTTCCCTGTCACAGTTACATGTGTTATATACATGGTGTAGCTACCATAGGTGCAGGGAGTGCAGCTGCTATGGGGCCCAGAGCTGAGAGGGGCCATCTTCCCTGTCAAAGTTACATATGTTATATACAGGGTGTAGCTACCATAGGTGCAGGGAACGCAGCTGCTATGGGCCCAGAGCTGAGAGAGGCCACCTTCCCTGTCACAGTTACATGTGTTATATACAGGGTGTAGCTACCATAGGTGCAGGGAGTGCAGCTGTTATGGGGCCAGAGCTGAGAGGGGCCACCTTCCCTGTCACAGTTACATGTGTTATATACAGGGTGTAGTTACCATAGGTGCAGGGAGTGCTGCTGCTATGGGGCCAGAGCTGAGAGGGGCCACCTTCCCTGTCACAGTTACATGTGTTATATATATACAGGGCGTAGCTACCATAGGTGCAGGGAGTGCAGCTGCTATGGGGCCAGAGCTGAGAGGGGTCACCTTCCCTGTCACAGTTACATGTGTTATATACAGGGTGTAGCTACCATAGGTGCTGGGAATGCAGCTGCTATGAGGCCCAGAGCTGTGAGGGGCCACCTTCCCTGTCACAGTTACATGTGTTATATACAGGGTGAAGCTACCATAGGTGCAGGGAGTGCAGCTGCTATGGGGCCCAGAGCTGAGAGGAGTCACCTTCCCTGTCACAGTTACATGTGTTATATACAGGGCGTAGCTACCATAGGTGCAGGGAGTGCAGCTGCTATGGGGCCCAGAGCTGAGAGGGGCCACCTTCCCTGTCACAGGTACATGTGTTATATACAGGGTGTAGCTACCATAGGTGCAGGGAGTGCAGCTGCTATGGGGCCAGAGCTGAGAGGGGCCACCTTCCCTGTCACAGTTACATGTGTTATATACAGGGTGTAGCTACCATAGGTGCAGGGAGTGCAGCTGCTATGGGGCCAGAGCTGAGAGGGGCCACCTTCCCTGTCACAGTTACATGTGTTATATACAGGGTGTAGCTACCATAGGTGCAGGGAGTGCAGCTGCTATGGGGCCCAGAGCTGAGAGGGGCCACCTTCCCTGTCACAGTTACATGTGTTATATACAGGGTCTAGCTACCATAGGTGCAGGGAGTGCAGCTGCTATGGGGCCCAGAGCTGAGAGGGGCCACCTTCCCTGTCACAGTTACATGTGTTATATACAGGGTGTAGCTACCATAGGTGCAGGGAGTGCAGCTGCTATGGGCCCAGAGCTGAGAGGGGCCACCTTCCATGTCACAGTTACATGTGTTATATACAGGGTGTAGCTACCATAGGTGCAGGGAGTGCAGCTGCTATGGGGCCAGAGCTGAGAGGGGCCACCTTCCCTGTCACAGTTACATGTGTTATATACAGGGGTGTATGCTACCATAGGTGCAGGGAGTGCAGCTGCTATGGGGCCAGAGCTGAGAGGGGCCACCTTCCCTGTCACAGTTACATGTGTTATATACAGGGTGTAGCTACCATAGGTGCAGGGAGTGCAGCTGCTATGGGGCCCAGAGCTGAGAGGGCCCCACCTTCCCTGTCACAGTTACATGTGTTATATACAGGGTGTAGCTACCATAGGTGCAGGGAGTGCAGCAGCTATGGGCCCAGAGCTGAGAGGGGCCACCTTCCCTGTCACAGTTACATGTGTTATATACAGGGCGTAGCTACCATAGGTGCAGGGAGTGCAGCTGCTATGGGGCCAGAGCTGAGAGGGGCCACCTTCCCTGTCACAGTTACATGTGTTATGGGGGTCATTCCGAGTTGTTCGCTCGCAAGCTGTTTTTAGCAGCATTGCACACGCTAAGCCGCCGCCTACTGGGAGTGAATCTTAGCTTCTTAAAATTGCGAACGAAAGATTTGCAATATTGCGATAATTCATCTCTGTGCAGTTTCTGAGTAACTCGAAACTTACTCTGCCAGTGCGATCAGTTCAGTGCTTGTCGTTCCTGGTTTGACGTCACAAACATACCCAGCGTTCGCCCAGACACTCCTCCGTTTCTCCAGCCACTCCCGCGTTTTTCCCAGAAACGGTAGCGTTTTTTCGCACACACCCATAAAACGGCCAGTTTCCGCCCAGAAACACCCACTTCCTGTCAATCACATTACGATCATTAGAACGAAGAAAAAAACGTGAGTAACATTCCTAACTGCATAGCAAAATTACTTGGCGCAGTTGCAGTGCGGACATTGCGCATGCACACTAAGCGGAAAATCGCTGCGATGCGAAGAAATTTACTGAGCGAACAACTCGGAATGGCCCCCTCTATACAGGGTGTAGCTACCATGGGTGCAGGGAGTGCAGCTGCTATGGGGCCAGAGCTGAGAGGGGCCACCTTCCCTGTCACAGTTACATGTGTTATATACAGGGGTGTAGCTATCATAGGTGCAGGGAGTGCAGCTGCCAGAGGCGGAACTACCACCAGTGCAATCAGTGCGTTGCACTGGGGCCCGCCTCTGTCCAGGGGCCCAAAGCATGTAATGAGTCAAACTGACTCATTACATGCCGCTGTGTGCTGCGGGCAACCGGAGAGGAGAGGAGCAGTGGTACGGGGGAGAAGGAGGAGGGAGGTGGAGGAGGGAGCCGCAGCAGCGCTTTACTACTGGTTGAGGCGCTGCTGCTTGCTGGCCCTCTGCTTCACTATAGGCTGTCTTCCGAGAACAATCAATAACACAGCGCTGCTGCGGCTCCCTCCTCCACCTCCCTCCTCCTTCTCTCCTGCCCGGGAATCGTGAGTGACCAGAAGCTGCACCGAGGAGCCTGAGCCAGGGGAGAGGGTAAGTATAATTCTTTCTTTCTTTCTTTCTTTCTTTCTTTCTTTCTTTCTTTCTTTCTTTCTACAAAAAGGGGGACTGTCTACCACAATGTGTAAAAAGGGGGACTGTCTGCCACAATGTGTAAAAAGGGGGAATCTGCTTGCCGCAATGTGTAAAAAGGGGGAATCTGCCTGCCGCAATGTGTAAAAAGGGGGATGCTGTCTGCCGTAATGTGTAACAAGGGCACGCTTTCTGCCGTAATGTGTAACAAAGGCACGCTGTCTGCCGTAATGTGTAAAAAGGGGACGCTGTCTGCCGTTATGTGTAAAAAGTGTACGCTGTCTGCCGCTATGTGTAATAAGGGCACGCTGTCTGCCGTTATTTGTAAAAAGTGTGCGCTGTCTGCCGCTATGTGTAAAAAGTGTACGCTGTCTGCCATTATGTGTAACAAGGGCACGCTGTCTTCCGTTATGTGTAAAAAGTGTACGCTGTCTGCCGTAATGTGTAACAAGGGCACGCTGTCTGCCGTTATGTGTAAAAAGTGTACGCTGTCTTCCGCTATGTTTAACAAGGGCACGCTGTCTGCCGCTATGTGTAAAAAGGGGACACTGTCTGCCGTAATGTGTAACAAGGGCACGCTGTCTGCCGTTATGTGTAAAAAGGGTACGCTGTCTGCCGCTATGTGTAACAAGGGCACGCTGTCTGCCGTTATGTGTAAAAATGGCACGCTGTCTGCCGTTATGTGTAAAAATGGCACGCTGTCTGCCGCTATGTGTAACAAGGGCACGCTGTCTGCCGTTATGTGTAAAAATGGCACGCTGTCTGCCGTTATGTGTAAAAAGGGGACGCTGTCTGCCGCTATGTTTAACAAGGGCACGCTGTCTGCCGTTATGTGTAAAAAGTGTACACTGTCTGCCGCTATGTGTAACAAGGGCATGCTGTTTGCCGTTATGTGTAAAAATGGCACGCTGTCTGCCGTTATGTGTAAAAAGTGCACGCTGTCTGCCGCTATGTGTAAAAAGGGGACGCTGTCTGCCGTTATGTGTACAAAGTGTACGCTGTCTGCCGCTATGTGTAACAAGGGCACGCTGTCTGCCGTTATGTGTAAAAAGTGTACGCTGTCTGCCGCTATGTTTAACAAGGGCACGCTGTCTGCCGTAATGTGTAACAAGGGCACGCTGTCTGCCGGTATGTGTAAAAAGGGTACGCTGTCTGCCGTTATGTGTAAAAAGGGGACGCTGTCTGCCGTTATGTGTAAAAAGTGTACGCTGTCTGCCGCTATGTGTAACAAGGGCACGCTGTCTGCCGTTATGTGTAAAAAGTGTACGCTGTCTTCCGCTATGTGTAACAAGGGCACGCTGTCTGCCGTTATGTGTAAAAAGTGTACACTGTCTGCCGCTATGTGTAACAAGGGCATGCTGTTTGCCGTTATGTGTAAAAATGGCACGCTGTCTGCCGTTATGTGTAAAAAGTGCACGCTGTCTGCCGCTATGTGTAAAAAGTGTACGCTGTCTGCCGTTATGTGTAAAAAGGGGACGCTGTCTGCCGTTATGTGTACAAAGTGTACGCTGTCTGCCGCTATGTGTAACAAGGGCACGCTGTCTGCCGTTATGTGTAAAAAGTGTACGCTGTCTGCCGCTATGTTTAACAAGGGCACGCTGTCTGCCGTAATGTGTAACAAGGGCACGCTGTCTGCCGGTATGTGTAAAAAGGGTACGCTGTCTGCCGTTATGTGTAAAAAGGGGATGCTGTCTGCCGTTATGTGTAAAAAGTGTACGCTGTCTGCCGCTATGTGTAACAAGGGCACGCTGTCTGCCGTTATGTGTAAAAAGTGTACGCTGTCTTCCGCTATGTGTAACAAGGGCACGCTGTCTGCCGTTATGTGTAAAAAGTGTACACTGTCTGCCGCTATGTGTAACAAGGGCATGCTGTTTGCCGTTATGTGTAAAAATGGCACGCTGTCTGCCGTTATGTGTAAAAAGTGCACGCTGTCTGCCGCTATGTGTAAAAAGTGTACGCTGTCTGCCGTTATGTGTAAAAAGGGGACGCTGTCTGCTGTTATGTGTACAAAGTGTACGCTGTCTGCCGCTATGTGTAACAAGGGCACGCTGTCTGCCGTTATGTGTAAAAAGTGTACGCTGTCTGCTGCTATGTTTAACAAGGGCACGCTGTCTGCCGTAATGTGTAACAAGGGCACGCTGTCTGCCGGTATGTGTAAAAAGGGTACGCTGTCTGCCGTTATGTGTAAAAAGGGGACGCTGTCTGCCGTTATGTGTAAAAAGTGTACGCTGTCTGCCGCTATGTGTAACAAGGGCACGCTGTCTGCCGTTATGTGTAAAAAGTGTACGCTGTCTTCCGCTATGTGTAACAAGGGCACGCTGTCTGCCGTAATGTGTAACAAGGGCACGCTGTCTGCCGTTATGTGTAAAAAGGGTACGCTGTCTGCCGCTATGTTTAACAAGGGCACGCTGTCTGCCGTTATGTGTAAAAAGTGTACACTGTCTGCCGCTATGTGTAACAAGGGCACGCTGTCTGCCGTTTTGTGTAAAAATGGCACGCTGTCTGCCGTTATGTGTAAAAAGTGCACGCTGTCTGCCGCTAGGTGTAAAAAGGGCACGTTGTCTGCCGTTATGTGTAAAAAGGGGGACGCTGTCTGCCGTAATGTGTAAAAAGGGGACGCTGTCTGCTGTATTGTGTAAAAAGAGGAATCTGTCCGCTGTAAGGTGTAAAAGGGTCTCTACCTGGTGTAGTGGTGCTACTGTGCGGCTTAATTTGAATAATGGAGACTACTGTGCACCGTTTTATGAATTGGTATTATTTTGTGGCCACACCCCTTCCCCACGAAGCCACGCCACTATGTATTTTTGCGCGTGCCTACGGCGCGCACTGCCCCTGTTTTGCATGCAGGGGTGGGGCTCCGATGCCGTTTCTTACACACAGTGCTAAAATGTCTAGTTACAGCACTGTTGCTAGTTATCCATTTCTCTGGCCCTGAGCAGGTCCCTCTCACCAGATCCTCTCCAGGGGTGAGGGAGTGGACTTGGATGGGATGGGGGGCCCAAAGCATTTTGTCGCACCTGGGCCCACCGCTCGCTAGTTCCGCCACTGGCAGCTGCTATGGGGCCAGAGCTGAGAGGGGCCACCTTCCCTGTCACAGTTACATGTGTTATATACAGGGTGTAGCAACCATAGGTGCAGGGAGTGCAGCTGCTATGGGGCCAGAGCTGAGAGGGGCCACCTTCCCTGTCACAGTTACATGTGTTATATACAGGGTGTAGCTACCATAGGTGCAGGGAGTGCAGCTGCTATGGGACCAGAGCTGAGAGGGGCCACCTTCCCTGTCACAGTTACATGTGTTATATACAGGGTGTAGCTACCATAGGGGCAGGGAGTGCAGCTGCTGTGGGGCCCAGAGCAGAGAGGGGCCACCTTCCCTGTCACAGTTACATGTGTTATATACAGGGTGTATCTACCATAGGTGAAGGGAGTGCAGCAGCTATGGGGCCAGAGCTCAGAGGGACCACCTTCCCTGTCACAGTTACATGTGTTATATACAGGTGTGTAGCTACCATAGGTGCAGGGAGTGCAGCTGCTATGGGGCCCAGAGCTGAGAGGGGCCAACTTCCCTGTCACAGTTACATGTGTTATATACACGGTGTAGCTACCATAGGTGCAGGGACTGCAGCTGCTATGGGGCCCAGAGCTGAGAGGGGCCACCTTCCCTGTCACAGTTACATGTGTTATATATATATATATACAGGGTGTAGCTACCATAGGTGCAGGGAGTGCGGCTGCTATGAGGCCCAGAGCTGAGAGGGGCCACCTTCCCTGTCACAGTTACATGTGTTATATACAAGGTGTAGCTACCATAGGTGCAGGGAGCGCAGCTGCTATGGGGCCAGAGCTGAGAGGGGCCACCTTCCCTGTCACAGTTACATGTGTTATATACAGGGTGTAGCTACCATAGGTGCAGGGAGTGCAGCTGCTATGGGGCCAGAGCAGAGAGGGGCCACCTTCCCTGTCACAGTTACATGTGTTATATACAGGGTGTAGCTACCATAGGTGCAGGGAGTGCAGCTGCTATGGGGCCAGAGCAGAGAGGGGCCACCTTCCCTGTCACAGTTACATGTGTTATATACAGGGTGTAGCTACCATAAGTGCAGGGAGTGCAGCAGCTATGGGGCCAGAGCTGAGAGGGGCCACCTTCCCTGTCACAGTTACATGTGTTATATACAGGGTGTAGCTACCATAGGTGCAGGGAGTGCAGCTGCTATGGGGACCAGAGCTGAGAGGGGCCACCTTCCCTGTCACAGTTACATGTGTTATATACAGGGTGTAGCTACCATAGGTGCAGGGAGAGCAGCTGCTATGGGGCCAGAGCTGAGAGGGGCCACCTTCCCTGTCACAGTTACATGTGTTATATACAGGGTGTAGCTACCATAGGTGCAGGGAGTGCAGCTGCTATGGGGACCAGAGCTGAGAGGGGCCACCTTCCCTGTCACAGTTACATGTGTTAAATACAGGGTGTAGCTACCATAGGTGCAGGGAGTGCAGCTGCTATGGGCCCAGAGCTGAGAGGGGCCACCTTCCCTGTCACAGTTACATGTGTTATATACAGGGTGTAGCTACCATAGGTGCAGGGAGTGCAGCTGCTATGGGGACCAGAGCTGAGAGGGGCCACCTTCCCTGTCACAGTTACATGTGTTAAATACAGGGTGTAGCTACCATAGGTGCAGGGAGTGCAGCTGCTATGGGCCCAGAGCTGAGAGGAGCCACCTTCCCTGTCACAGTTACATGTGTTATATACAGGGTGTAGCTACCATAGGTGCAGGGAGTGCAGCTGCTATGGGGACCAGAGCTGAGAGGAGCCACCTTCCCTGTCACAGTTACATGTGTTATATACAGGGTGTAGCTACCATAGGTGCAGGGAGTGCAGCTGCTATGGGGCCTGTCAAAGTCAGAAAAATATCACGATGCACACTGCCATATTTGCACCTCATATGTGTCCCTGCTGCGCATGCGTGCGCTCTCCCGTGCGTGCGCATACTCGCTGTTGCGGGCACCCGCAGGCGCACGGTATGCGCATTTACGGTAGAGATTGTATGCGTCTAGCGGGCGACTCTTTCGTTACATATTTTCACTATATAATGTATTTTGTAGATTATGGTCCCTTTGATAGAATCTGAAAGTTTAGTTAATGTAGCATGTTCATAGACAGAGAAATCCCTCTTTGTTTGATACGAAGGGTCAGACAGGAGTAATACAGTGGTGTTTAGTATCCATCGGAAGAGTATTTAATTAGCAATATTCCGGTGTTGGTTTGAAGCGGATTAATCGCTCGTGCGAATAGTTATGGACATAAGAAGTTTATGTCCATTTACTATTATTTGCACTTACTTATCCATGCGGCGGGAAACCCAGTTTCCCACCCACCTGAGCAGTTGGAAATCGTCACAGCCCACCTGTATGAATCAACCTATGACCTTTTGTTATAATGCGAGGAGGAATTCCTGTGTCCAATGAACAATGAGATTGTAGGGACCATTGAATTGTATTGTGTGTGGGGCATAAATAGACAAGCCGATCACATCCAGCTCACTCTTCAACGGTTCTCATTGCTGAAAATCGGGAGCTGGATGTCCAGAGGCGCATGCGATCGTTCCCCTTGTGCGTAAGTTTTCTCCGCAATCATATTGTCTTTCTTGTTATTATGGGCCATATCTCTCTCTCTCTCTCTCTCTTCTCCTTTTTCTTTCATTTTCCCTTAAAACGTAATTGTATTGTATTGTATTTACTGTGTAGTTATCTGGTTAGTTAGTCTATTTTATATTGTAGTGTATTACTTGTAATTGTATTATTCTTTTTCAAGTATAACATTCATATTAGGCGTTAGACCCTAAGCACGGTATTTGTGTATTTCTTATAGTGTTAAGTATTCTCAGAGTGTCGGTGACGCTCGAACAGCTTTTAAGTTAATAAGGTTACACGGTGTTGCATCTACACTCAATCTCTGCACCAAGGTTTACTGCATAATACACTGTTTTATGGTATAGTTACAAAGGTTTAACATTGTGAGCGTCTGCGCCGCTGGTGATCTCCTTGTGGTCTCGAGCGTTCGCATCGCTATAGCAAATCATTACGTTAGTCGGCAGCCAATAGCGTGCCTGCCTGTGATCTCTTGGCCGTGAGCGAACGTGACGCTTGAGCGTCTCGACCTCGGCTAAGCGATTGCTACGCAACGTGCGTACCCTTACGGTACTCCATACGTCAATAGCGTACAGTGTTCTTAGGCCTCTTAAAGGGTTTTAAATAAGATAAATATTTAGCTTTATCAATTGGCGGCTCGTCCTGTCCTTCACATATCTCTGCTAGGTAATTTCAGCAGACATTATCCAGCAGCAAAGGGCGGGAGGTCATATTCCTCGTAGTGCTGTTTGGATAAGTTTCTGCTTCGCTTAGTAAAGGGTGCTGAAGGAATCCGGAACCGGAGGTAAGAACAAAACGCTAGTGTCTTTTAAAACTGTTTATTTCTATCTTGCGTACGCACGCACATATCTGCATTTCTTTTCATTCGTGTATTTTCATATATCACTCTCCTGTTTTCCATTTTATAATTGATAAAACGTGCTAAGAGAGATTTGTCGCTATTTCATAGTTAAAGTGTAAATGTAATATACAAAGGGATAAAGTGTAAAGCCCACACGCAACTCTACCTAAGGTATAAGGAGAGATTGGTGTGTTGCGCGGTAGACGATCGAGGATCATCTACATTGATAAAACGTGTTAGTTGTGTTGCGGTGGATATTTGCTTTGCGTACACGTGTCTCTAACAAAGGGTGAGACTCGCGTACGCAACTCAAAGGCCGACGCACACAGCGTAAATTACGCAACGGAGCGTCCGGGTACGCCCACGTAACTCAAATCACACGATAGTGTTATTGCAACAGGCGGAAAGGTGGCAACGTGGTAAGTAGCGCAAGTCTATTTTAGTGTCCGAAATTTAGATTAACAGATCCTTCTCCAAATTCACAACACATCTGGTCTAAAGAAAATTTCTGCGCATAAATAGAAATAGAAACAAAAGTGTACATGTGGTGAGTGAGTGTTTTGTATATATAAGTTTATACAATTTTCCAGGTTGAACCACAAGAAGTCGAGGTCTCGCAGAGGTACATACATGTAAGTGACGTGCATGGTGGCTAGGGAGGCATCTCTGGTTAAACATAAAATTTGAGCAGTAGAGTATAGTAGACCAGGAGGTCATACTACAGACCAGGAGGTCCAGGTACAGCAGACTAAGAAGTCTGCCATAAATACGAGAAAAGGGCACAACCCAGGGGGTTGGTGCAAAACCCATATAGGCCAATAAAGCTCTGGCTGAAGGAATTCGCAGCCGAAATTTTCGATTCCACTGGTCGCTCAGTACATAAGATTAGTTGCTTATGTGCTGAACGATTGTACCGCACGTAATTGTGTACATTAGTTAATCTGACCAGTACCATTTGTGTACGAACCCGGTCATAAAACTATTTGTACACTCTGATGTGATTTGTGTAATTTTTTATTTTCTGAAGGGAAGTTCGCTGGTCACTCAGGAATTGTCCAACAACCAATAGTTACTGGAAAGAGTAAGTGTTCTGCGGATATCCCTCGCATGTTCCAGTAAATAGAGGTTCATAGGGGCCCTGGGTCGAGTACGCCAGCGCTAAGGCAGTGTGTGGGTCGTATTGGTCGGCGTGGGCGAATGAGTGGGGTACTCGGTAAACCGCCACCGTCAGCCTATCGTGAACATTTTGGTTTTTGTAAGGGTTCGCTGAAGACCCTGATTGAAGGTCAGAGGTGGTGAAAGCAACGCCTGCAAGTTATGGGGGCCAATTGTTCAGGAAGGGGGCGATCAACCTCGGTTCGGGTTGATTCAGTAAACCGACCAGTCGGGTCGGCAAGGTACGTAATGTGTGAAAAATATGGTTCACATACAGAGGTTTTATGTGATGAATGGGAGAGAATGACAGTGCATGACGGGGAGAAATTCCCAAGAGTAGGTAGCTTTAGCCCAGAAGTGTTGCAAAATTTAAGGAGGAGGATATGTCTCATTAAATCAACAAAGAGACGAATCCAACATTATGATTATTTGCAGTTATGGCAACAGGAGGGTGAAATACAGAGAGGATTGGCTCTGGCGGCGGGATCTAATCCTATCAAGAAATTGATAGCGACGGCCCCGCCGCCACCATACATATCAGGAGAGAAATTGGTTGCGGAGAATGACGCATTAGGGTGTAACAAACAAACACTTAGCAACTGTGTAAATGTTAATAAGTTAACTAATGCAAGTATTAACCCGTGCAAGTTGTACCCTGTTTTGAACTTTCCCCAGGAGTGTGATCAAGAGGACGAATCGGCAACAATATCAGCGCTCTCTCTAGCAGCCACCATAGCAGAGACAACAGTAGGCACGGCTCCACCCACGAGATTAGTAACAAAAGCCCCTAGCGGAGGGATAGGTGAGGTCGTATCTACAGGTAAGTACGGCACCATACACTACGCTGAAACCATTTCACCACAGGCTGTAGAACCTACACAGAGTGATGTTAGTAAACTTAATCCTGTTAGGGTAATAGCAGTGCCAAATGGGAAAACTGACACGACAGGAATCACACCTGTTAGGAACATTGCCATGTACAGCCCATTTTCCCGAATGGAATTAAGAACCATAGTGTCTGAATTCCCTGACCCTAGGAAAGACTTAGTTGCTAGCCAGAAATACATCAGAGACCTAGGAAACACTTTAGAGCCCAATAACAAAGACTGGCAGGTATTGCTGAGGGCATGTTTACCCTCCAATGTCGACGCAGCTCAATTTTTAGCTGACTGTGGATTAGATCAGGATGTACCTCTTACAGATGTGTACAACAAAGATAACGTAAAAAGAATAAGTTTACAGTTAAAGGAGTATTTTCCAGCGGTAGTTAAGTGGAACAAGATTTTTTCCATTAGACAGAAAGAGTCAGAAACTGCTGCAGAATATTTTCACAGGGCATTACTAGAAATGGCAAAATACACAGGTATAGAGGACATTAAAACAAACATAAACCATCGAGAAGTAGCAGTATCGGTACTAATGGATGGTTTAAAAGAGACATTAAAGACAAGGGTACAGACCACACTACCATGTTGGCGAGGTCTGTCGGTGGCTACTTTGAGAGAGGCTGCAATTGATCACGACCGGAATATCACCCGACACAGGGAGTCACAAGGTGATAAGTTAATGGCCGTAAGTATACAGGCCCTGACCACAAGGCAGCCTTTGTATAAATCCCCAAACCCTGTGGGTAAGTCAAATGTGGTAACTTGTTTTTCTTGTCATAGACAGGGACACATGGCACGAGACTGTAGAGTGAGAAATTCACAAAACTCATATCAACCCCCTAGACAACGACACGACACACGACATTGGGAGCAGGGTCCGCAGAAACGGAGTTATGAGCCACATGCAGGGGAAACAAAAAGATACCCCCCGAACAGAGACTGGCAAACTCCTGGTAGTTCCCATTTAACCCCTTCACAAGTAGTTGCTGCCAGCGGGATTCAGGGAGGTCACCATACCCAATAGGGGTGTGGCCATACCTGGAATCTGCAGCCAGTAAAATTGATTGCAAATCTTGGAAGTGAACCCGAAATTGCAATCAATGTAGCTGGTAAATCATTAAACTTTCTTGTAGACACAGGGGCGGCCAAATCAGTGATAAATTCGACAGTGGGCATGAGAACCACTGGTAAGACAATTCCAGCCATAGGGGTAACAGGAGTAGTCCAGCACTACCCTGTTAGCAAACCAGCCGAGATTACAATAGGGCCTTTACATACCAAGCATTCCTTTTTGCTGGCTGCATCGGCACCGACTAATCTGGGAAGAGACTTATTGTGTAAAATGGGGTGCGTCATCTATTGTACTCCTGAAGGTGTATTCTTGGACATACCTGAGAATCACGCTCAGGAAGTGCAAGACATGTTAGACTCCCCATCAAAATTAATGTCACATACCATTATGACAAATAGGACTCCATACCAAGTAGAAGAAATGACATCCCAGATACCAGAGTCACTTTGGACTAAAGACGGACAAGACACTGGATTGATGGCAAACGTAGCTCCAGTAGTTGTACAAGTAAAAGATGGTAGGATAGCTCCAAAAATCCCACAGTACCCTCTGAAGCCAGAGGTGGAGTTAGGAGTTTACCCAGTAATAGAGCGCTTGCTACAACAGGGCATTCTGGTAAGAACGTCCAGCACTGCCAATAGTCCCATCTTCCCTGTGAAAAAGAGTGGGGGGAGGGGTTACCGGCTAGTGCAGGATCTAAGGGGGATTAACAAAATAGTTGAGAGTCAGTTCCCCGTAGTGCCAAATCCAGCTGTCATCCTTATGCAAATCCCTCCCACTGCGAAATTTTTCACTGTTATTGACCTCTGCTCCGCTTTCTTTTCGGTACCTCTGCACCCTGACAGCCAATATTTGTTTGCATTCACATACAGAGGAGTCCAATACACATGGACTCGATTACCACAAGGTTTCATAGACAGTCCAAGTATATTTTCCCAGGCTTTGCATGATTGTTTACAGTCTTTCCAACCAGAGAGTGGATCAGTATTAATACAGTACGTGGATGATCTACTACTGTGTTCTGATTCATTGGAAGCATCCCTGAAGGATACGAAACAGCTCCTGTTTCATCTTTCAGACACAGGACACAAGGTTTCCAAAGACAAGTTGCAATTATGCCGAACTAAGGTAAAATATTTGGGACACTGTCTAACACAAGGACTGAGACACCTGACCGCTGATAGAATTCAAGCAATTAGAGACATGACTCTGCCACAAACCCAGCAACAGATCAGAACATTTTTAGGAATGTGTGGGTATTGCCGTAACTGGATCCCAGGGTTTTCCATTCTAGCGTTACCTTTGCAGGAGATGGTTTCCTCAAACAAACCTGACCGGATTTCGCATACAGACGAGTCCGAGATGGCATTTGAGAGACTTAAACAGTGCCTAACGCAGGCACCAGCATTAGGTATGCCAGACTATGGGAAACCCTTTGAGCTGTACGGAACAGAAAGTGCTGGTTGCGCGGCAGGCGTCTTAACCCAAAAGCACGGTGATGCCAGCAGGCCAGTAGCATACTACAGCGCTCAGATAGACACGGTAGCACGATCCCTCCCCACATGCTTGCGAAGCGTTGCTGCGATAGCATTGCTAGTAACGAAAAGCGAAGATGTAGTGCTAGGTCACAACCTCACAATTCATACACCACATGCAGTGTCAGCCTTGCTAAATTCTGCCCAAACCAGGCACGTCTCATCAGTGCGGTTTACAAGATGGGAATTGGTACTAATGGCCCCCGTAAACATCACCATAAGGAGATGCAGTGCATTAAATCCTGCAACATATCTCCCAGGTGTGCCTGGACAGGCACAAAGGGTGGAGGATGAGAGTGGTGGGGAAGGAGAATTTAATACAAAGGAGGACACACATGATTGTATGGAATATTTGACCCAAAATTTTACCGCAAGGCCTGACATCAGTGACAACCCACTGGAAGATGTAGATCTAACTTTCTACACGGATGGTAGTTGTCACAGACAGTCAGACTCGGGAGACTTGTGTACTGGATACGCAATCGTAGATGACCAAGGCACCATAGAAGCGGAACCGCTAGGCCCACCTCACTCAGCCCAGGTTGCTGAACTGGTCGCCCTAACCAGAGCATGTGAATTGGCTAAGGGCAAATCAGCCAATATCTACACCGATTCTAGATACGCATTCGGGGTAGTCCATGATTTCGGAGCCCTATGGCGCCTCAGAAATTTCATGACGGCAGCTGGTACACCGGTAGCGCATGCAGCTCACATCAAAAGGCTTCTAACAGCGATACAGGAACCCGACAGAGTGGCTGTTATCAAGTGTAAAGCACACACATATAGCCAAGACCCAGTAACACTTGGTAACAGCCGAGCAGACGAAGCAGCTAAGTTAGCAGCTGGGACCCCCAGACAGACAGACACCACACAACTGATGGTATTTAATACCATCAACACACAGAAGCTGTGTGAGATGCAAAAGTTGTGTTCCACACAGGAAAAGGCAGTCTGGAAGGCAAAGGGATATGGCCAGGAGTCCTCAGGACTCTGGACGGATGGACAAGGTAAACCGGTGGCCCCCAGAGCATATCTTCCATGTTTAGCTGAGGCAGCTCACGGGCTGACTCATCTGGGCAAGGAAGGAATGTGCAAGCTGGTAAGAGCATATTGGTGCGCCCCAGGATTTTCATCTCATTCAAGTAAGAGAGCAATGTCATGCCTTACATGCTTGAGAAAGAATATCGGAAAGGCAATACCAACAGAACCATCTCATATCCCACCTACAGGCGGTCCTTTTCAGGTAATACAGATTGACTTTATTCAATTACCCCCTTGTCGAAATTTGAAATATGTACTTGTTTGTATAGATGTATTCTCAAATTGGGTCGAAGCATTTCCTGCGGCCACAAATACCGCCATGTTTACTGCTAAGAAAATTGTGCAGGAATTTGTATGTAGATATGGTATCCCTAGAATAATTGAAAGTGATAGGGGTACCCATTTTACAGGTGATGTCTTTCAAGGAATGTGTAAATTGATGGGAATTGATAGCAAGCTGCACACTCCATACCGTCCACAGGCGAGTGCGAAGGTGGAAAGAGTGAACAGCACTATTAAAAATAAACTGAGCAAAGTTATGGCAGAAACAGGATTGACATGGCCAGGAGCTCTACCCATTGTACTGTACAGCATCAGAACCACTCCCAGGTCCCCTCTTAATCTGTCTCCCTTTGAAATCTTGTTTGGTCGACAACCGCATGTTATGATTAACCCTCAGGATGATTTGAAGTGTAACAATGAAGTGACTGTAAAGTACTTGATTAACATGAGTAAACAGCTAAGGAATCAATATGATAATTTGAAGTTGGTGATTCCTGATTTACCAGATAGTAATTGTCATGACATTGAACCTGGGGATTATGTAATGATACGGAATTTTCTACGCTCAGGTTGCCTTATTGACAGATGGGAAGGACCATACCAAGTCTTATTGACTAGCACTACAGCATTGAAAGTTGCCGAGAGAGAGACTTGGGTTCATTCGTCCCATTGTAAGAAGGTTGCTGATCCAGAGAGGTCCTGTGATAAGGAACAGACGGTAGAGGAAGTTGTATCACTGGAGTGTCTGTTCCAGGAGGACTGAGGCGGCACCTGAGCATTGAGAATCACAAGATCAAAAGCAGTTGTCGATTCCCTGTTCCCTTTTATTGTTTTTCTCCACTTCCCATCCCCCCTCCCTCAAATTATTTTTCCCCCTTCTCATTCTTCTTCGTTTCCTCCTATAAGATGGACTTGCCCCAAGAGACTGTGATCCGGATTTTCCTGTTGACCATGATGTTGACCAGAGCAGTCTGTTCCGGCGAGAGTACCATGGAGGTCGAGAGAGGTTCTGGAATGGGTTCTGATGACAGAGATGGAGGCGTAGTTTTCCGAGAACAACATAATCAACAAGCAAAGGCGAGTATCAGAAAACGATCCGATAGCATTGACCATAGAAGGAATTGTGAAGGATTGTTAGCTGAAGAAAACTGTATCTGTAGGCTCTGTGACAATGTAGTTGAGGATGGATGCATCAAGAAATGCCAATCCAGTTTTAATATCCACATGGACCGGCATCCCTTGAGTGACTATCACTCTTTAGTGGGTAGTGTGCTAAATCAAACAGATTGTTGGGTATGCTCTCAAGTACCTCAAGGTCATAGCAAATCAGGACTAGTACCATTTCCTTTAACGATAGGGGAGGTACTTGAGCTAAGTGGTGGGAGGCCGGTGGACAGGAGGTTTAATATCTCCAGTCCTCCTAGTTTGAAGCTCCACCAATATCATGTGGATAGATCCCTCATATGTTTTAACATTTCCAATCCCCGAAAGCCGGGAAATTGGGAAGTGTCATGGAGTAACCAAACCATGACCTTTTCATATAGAGCAGATAGAATGCCGACAGATACAGAGCTTATACGCCACATAGCCAGTAGAGGAAAATCTTTCCGATATAGGTGTACCCTAGGAAATAGGATTACGAGAGTTGGAGAGGTATCACCAGGATACTGTGCACATATCGTACAAGCTGATACGTGTACTAGACAGATGGGAGAATTAGGGTTAGGAGATTTCACATGGAAGATGTGTAATATGGTTATGTCCTACTCCGTCCCATATGTTCTCCCCGATGATGCATATTTCATATGCGGGAGGAAGGCGTATAAGTGGCTTGCCCCAAACTCTGAAGGATTGTGTTATATTGGAAAAGTATTGCCTGAAGTAATGACTGTATCACATGCCAAAATGAAAGATATACACCGTGTTGCCCAAGCTCCTTATACTCACACCCATTACGAGCACGTAGTTAAACGGCACCTGATAGAAAGAACAGAGCATCCGGCCTCTGACATGATCCATGAATCCACCGGGATTCAGTTTCTAATCGCGTTAGATATCACTCGCACCGCTAGAGGAGTGTTGAATTATAAATACATATCTGCGCTCGCAAATTTGTTAGACAATATCACTGAAATGTATGATGACACATTTAGGTATACTGGAAGAGAACTTCAAGCTTATAAAACAGAACTGGTTCAGCATAGAATGATTCTCAATTATCTCACGGCAGTAACAGGTGGATATTGTGTCACAGTGGCAACGCAGTACGGCGTGAAATGTTGCACATATATTACAAATAGTACCGAGGACCCGGTCGTGGTCATAGACCAAAAGATGGACGATATTCTCCAATTGAAGTGGGAATTTCGCAGGAGACACAATCTCACCCTTGCTGCTGTGAGTAATGAGCTGACTGGTTGGGTGTCATGGTTGAACCCGCGAAATTGGTTCTCTGGTTTAGGAGAATGGGCTCAAGGAGTCATAATGGATGTTGGGAAGTTTCTCCTATGTATCTTAGGTGTTATCATAACGATTGGCTTGATATTTAGATGCGGTCAGGCTTTAACGAAGTGTAAACAAAGTACCAGGGTGATGAGTTTAAGGAGTGAGGAAATTGTAATTCCAATGGATTTGATTTATGACCCAAATGTAGAAACAATGATGTGATGAAAATGCGATTTCTACGGTCCGTTTCTTTCACCTGTTTTTCCGTTTTCTCCAAGGTAAAAAGACCCACTTGGACGAGGAATTTGATGATCCTGTATACAGACAACTGATGGATTAAAGAAGAAGTTTTGACAACCTTATACACAGATATTTGATGAACTTTGCCATAGACCCCCAGTTTCCCTAGAAATTTTAAAATTACGCTAGCCCAACATTTTTGTAAGTCTATGGACATTGACAAAGCTTTTTGCCCACACGCCTTTTGGCAAAAGCACAAAGAAGACTGCATTCAACAGACACCGAACAAGACTTCAACCGACAAATGTTCATTTACCTGACATAGAATACCACTGCATTTACCGTAATTATGTCTTTTCTTCATCTGTACAACCTTCAGGTAATTACACACATAGTCGATAGGGAATACAGGCACAGATATCAGCAATCACATATTCCCCCATTCATGTATCATCAACTAAAATGTGCTCCCCATTTTGTTACAACCACAGCCAAAAAGAGCTCGGTAAAGTTTGACAGCCCATCCACAGACCCGTACCACGGGATAAGAAGGAATTCAAATGTATACTTCGCAATGCCTCGAAGCTTGACTTAAAACACGTACGGCACGATGATACATGACCCCCAAACACGGATTCATACACACATGCTTCTGCTATCTCACTAGGTCATACCCTTTTCCTACCTTCTCCTCTCCTCCCCTACCCAACCATGTAAATGTATTAACCCCTGACATATATTTTTCTCTTTTTGAAATGTTTTAGGAAGTGGCAGTTATTGTTGACTGCCAAAGGGTGGACTGTCAAAGTCAGAAAAATATCACGATGCACACTGCCATATTTGCACCTCATATGTGTCCCTGCTGCGCATGCGTGCGCTCTCCCGTGCGTGCGCATACTCGCTGTTGCGGGCACCCGCAGGCGCACGGTATGCGCATTTACGGTAGAGATTGTATGCGTCTAGCGGGCGACTCTTTCGTTACATATTTTCACTATATAATGTATTTTGTAGATTATGGTCCCTTTGATAGAATCTGAAAGTTTAGTTAATGTAGCATGTTCATAGACAGAGAAATCCCTCTTTGTTTGATACGAAGGGTCAGACAGGAGTAATACAGTGGTGTTTAGTATCCATCGGAAGAGTATTTAATTAGCAATATTCCGGTGTTGGTTTGAAGCGGATTAATCGCTCGTGCGAATAGTTATGGACATAAGAAGTTTATGTCCATTTACTATTATTTGCACTTACTTATCCATGCGGCGGGAAACCCAGTTTCCCACCCACCTGAGCAGTTGGAAATCGTCACAGCCCACCTGTATGAATCAACCTATGACCTTTTGTTATAATGCGAGGAGGAATTCCTGTGTCCAATGAACAATGAGATTGTAGGGACCATTGAATTGTATTGTGTGTGGGGCATAAATAGACAAGCCGATCACATCCAGCTCACTCTTCAACGGTTCTCATTGCTGAAAATCGGGAGCTGGATGTCCAGAGGCGCATGCGATCGTTCCCCTTGTGCGTAAGTTTTCTCCGCAATCATATTGTCTTTCTTGTTATTATGGGCCATATCTCTCTCTCTCTCTCTTCTCCTTTTTCTTTCATTTTCCCTTAAAACGTAATTGTATTGTATTGTATTTACTGTGTAGTTATCTGGTTAGTTAGTCTATGTTATATTGTAGTGTATTACTTGTAATTGTATTATTCTTTTTCAAGTATAACATTCATATTAGGCGTTAGACCCTAAGCACGGTATTTGTGTATTTCTTATAGTGTTAAGTATTCTCAGAGCGTCGGTGACGCTCGAACAGCTTTTAAGTTAATAAGGTTACACTAGGTTGCATCTACACCCTATCTCTACACTAAGGTTTTACTGCATATTACATTGTTTATGGTATAGTTACAAAGGTTTAACATTGTGAGCGTCTGCGCCGCTGGTGATCTCCTTGTGGTCTCGAGCGTTCGCATCGCTATAGCAAATCATTACGTTAGTCGGCAGCCAATAGCGTGCCTGCCTGTGATCTCTTGGCCGTGAGCGAACGTGACGCTTGAGCGTCTCGACCTCGGCTAAGCGATTGCTACGCAACGTGCGTACCCTTACGGTACTCCATACGTCAATAGCGTACAGTGTTCTTAGGCCTCTTAAAGGGTTTTAAATAAGATAAATATTTAGCTTTATCAGGCCAGAGCTGAGAGGGGCCACCTTCCCTGTCACAGTTACATGTGTTATATACAGGGTGTAGCTACCATAGGTGCAGGGAGTACAGCTGCTATGGGGCCCAGAGCTGAGAGGGGCCACCTTCCCTGTCACAGTTACATGTGTTACATACAGGGGTGTAGCTACCATAGGTGCAGGGAGTGCAGCTGCTATGGGCCCAGAGCTGAGAGGGGCCACCTTCCCTGTCACAGTTACATGTGTTATATACAGGGTGTAGCTACCATAGGTGCAGGGGGTGCAGCTGCTATGGGGCCCAGAGCTGAGAGGGGCCACCTTTCCTGTGACAGTTATATGTGTTATATACAGGGTGTAGCTACCATAGGTGCAGGGGGTGCAGCTGCTATGGGGCCCAGAGCTGAGAGGGGCCACCTTTCCTGTCACAGTTACATGTGTTATATACAGGGTGTAGCTACCATAGGTGAAGGGAGTGCAGCTGCTATGGGGCCAGAGCTGAGAGGAGCCACCTTCCCTGTCACAGTAACATGTGTTATATACAGGGTGTAGCTGCCATAGGTGCAGGGAGTGCAGCTGCTATGGGGCCAGAGCTGAGAGGAGCCACCTTCCCTGTTACAGTTACATGTGTTATATACAGGGTGTAGCTACCATAGGTGCAGGGAGTGCAGCTGCTATGGGGCCAGAGCTGAGAGGAGCCACCTTCCCTGTTACAGTTACATGTGTTATATACAGGGTGTAGCTACCATAGGTGCAGGGAGTGCAGCTGCTATGGGGCCAGAGCTGAGAGGGGCCACCTTCCCTGTCACAGTTACATGTGTTATATACAGGGTGTAGCTCAGGGCCGTAACTACGTGTGTGCCAAGTGGGCTTGGCACACAGCGCAGTTGCCCTGAGGGCGCACGGCCAGCGGCATGTAATGAGTCAAATTGACTCTTTACATGCCGCCTCTGAAGTCCGTGCCGTGCGCCGCAGCCGCGCCGGAGGAGAGAGAAGCGCCAGAGGCAGCGGAGAAGGAGGAGGAGGGAGGGGGACTGGAGCCGCAGCAGCGCTATTTCATTGGTTGGTAGTAAGCGCCGCTGCAGCATCCCCCTCTCCTTCCGTATAGGCTGCCCGGCGCTGCTGTGGATGCTGGGATGCGGTTCCTCCATCCCAGCATCCACAGCAGCGCCAGGCAACCAATACGGAAGGAGAGGGGGATGCTGCAGCGGCGCTTACTACCAATGACATAGCGCTGCTGCGGCTCCAGTCCCCCTCCCTCCTCCTCCTTGTCCGATGCCTGCACACTGCATAGAGGGAGATGCCAGCACGAGGAGCCTGTCAGCGGGGAGAAGGTAAGTATATCCCTCTCTCTCTTTCTCTCTCTCTCTCTCTCTTTCTCTCTCTCTCTCTCTCTGGGGGACACTGTCTGCCATAATGTGTAAAAAGGGGGCCTGGCTGCTGTAATGTGTAAAAAGGGGGCCTGGCTGCCGCAAAGTGTAAAAAGGGGGCCTGGCTGCCGCAATGTGTAAAAAGGGGGCCTGGCTGCTGCAATGTGTAAAAAGGGGGACTGGCTGCCGCAATGTGTAAAAAGGGGGACTGGCTGCCGCAATGTGTAAAAAGGGGGACTGTCTGCTGTAATGTGTAAAAAGGGGGACACTGTCTGCTATAATGTATAAAAGGGGCTCTACCTGGTGTAGTGGCGCTACTGTGCAGCGTAATTTGAATAATGGAGACTACTGTGCACCGTAGTATGAATTGCTATTATTTTGTGGCCACGCCCCTTCCCCATGAAGCCATGCCCCTATATATTTTTCGCGTGCCCCTATCTTGCATGGGGGGGGGGGGGGGCAATGTCGTTTCTTGCACACATCGCTAAAATGCCTAGTTACGGCACTGGTGTAGCTACCATAGGTGCAGGGAGTGCAGCTGCTGTGGGGCCCAGAGCTGAGAGGGGCCACCTTCCCTGTCACAGTTACATGTGTTATATACAGGGTGTAGGTAGCTACCATAGGTGCAGGGAGTGCAGCTGCTATGGGGCCAGAGCTGAGAGGGGCCACCTTCCCTGTCACAGTTACATGTGTTATATACAGGGTGTAGCTACCATAGGTGCAGGGAGTGCAGCTGCTATGGGGCCAGAGCTGAGAGAGGCCACCTTCCCTGTCACAGTTACATGTGTTATATACAGGGTGTAGCTACCATAGGTGCAGGGAGTGCAACTGATATGGGGCCAGAGCTGAGAGGAGCCACCTTCCCTGTCACAGTTACATGTGTTATATACAGGAGTGTAGCTACCATAGGTGCAGGGAGTGCAGCTGCTATGGGGCCCAGAGCTGAGAGGGGCCACCTTCCCTGTCACAGTTACATGTGTTATATACAGGAGTGTAGCTACCATAGGTGCAGGGAGTGCAGCTGCTATGGGGCCCAGAGCTGAGAGGGGCCACCTTCCATGTCACAGTTACATGTGTTATATACAGGGTGTAGCTACCATAGGTGCAGGGAGTGCAGCTGCTATGGGGCCCAGAGCTGAGAGGAGCCACCTTCCCTGTCACAGTTACATGTGTTATATACAGGGGTGTATGCTACCATAGGTGCAGGGAGTGCAGCTGCTATGGGGCCCAGAGCTGAGAGGGGCCACCTTCCCTGTCACAGTTACATGTGTTATATACAGGGTGTAGCTACCATAGGTGCAGGGAGTGCAGCTGCTATGGGGCCAGAGCTGAGAGGGGCCACCTTCCCTGTCACAGTTACATGTGTTATATACAGGGTGTAGCTACCATAGGTGCAGGGAGTGCAGCTGCTATGGGGCCAGAGCTGAGAGGAGCCACCTTCCCTGTCACAGTTACATGTGTTATATACAGGGTGTAGCTACCATAGGTGCAGGGAGTGCAGCTGCTATGGGGCCAGAGCTGAGAGGGGCCACCTTCCCTGTCACAGTTACATGTGTTATATACAGGGTGTAGCTACCATAGGTGCAGGGAGTGCAGCTGCTATGGGGCCAGAGCTGAGAGGGGCCACCTTCCCTGTCACAGTTACATGTGTTATATACAAGGTGTAGCTACCATAGGTGCAGGGAGTGCAGCTGCTATGGGGCCAGAGCTGAGAGGGGCCACCTTCCCTGTCACAGTTACATGTGTTATATACAGGGTGTAGCTACCATAGGTGCAGGGAGTGCAGCTGCTATGGGGCCAGAGCTGAGAGGGGCCACCTTCCCTGTCACAGTTACATGTGTTATATACAAGGTGTAGCTACCATAGGTGCAGGGAGTGCAGCTGCTATGGGGCCAGAGCTGAGAGGGGCCACCTTCCCTGTCACAGTTACATGTGTTATATACAAGGTGTAGCTACCATAGGTGCAGGGAGTGCAGCTGCTATGGGGCCAGAGCTGAGAGGGGCCACCTTCCCTGTCACAGTTACATGTGTTATATACAGGGTGTAGCTACCATAGGTGCAGGGAGTGCAGCTGCTATGGGGCCAGAGCTGAGAGGGGCCACCTTCCCTGTCACAGTTACATGTGTTATATACAAGGTGTAGCTACCATAGGTGCAGGGAGTGCAGCTGCTATGGGGCCAGAGCTGAGAGGGGCCACCTTCCCTGTCACAGTTACATGTGTTATATACAAGGTGTAGCTACCATAGGTGCAGGGAGTGCAGCTGCTATGGGGCCAGAGCTGAGAGGGGCCACCTTCCCTGTCACAGTTACATGTGTTATATACAGGGTGTAGCTACCATAGGTGCAGGGAGTGCAGCTGCTATGGGGCCAGAGCTGAGAGGGGCCACCTTCCCTGTCACAGTTACATGTGTTATATACAAGGTGTAGCTACCATAGGTGCAGGGAGTGCAGCTGCTATGGGGCCAGAGCTGAGAGGGGCCACCTTCCCTGTCACAGTTACATGTGTTATATACAGGGTGTAGCTACCATAGGTGCAGGGAGTGCAGCTGCTATGGGGCCAGAGCTGAGAGGGGCCACCTTCCCTGTCACAGTTACATGTGTTATATACAGGGTGTAGCTACCATAGGTGCAGGGAGTGCAGCTGCTATGGGGCCAGAGCTGAGAGGGGCCACCTTCCCTGTCACAGTTACATGTGTTATATACAGGGTGTAGCTTCCATAGGTGCAGGGAGTGCAGCTGCTATGGGGCCAGAGCTGAGAGGGGCCACCTTCCCTGTCACAGTTACATGTGTTATATACAGGGTGTAGCTACCATAGGTGCAGGGAGTGCAGCTGCTATGGGGCCAGAGCTGAGAGGGGCCACCTTCCCTGTCACAGTTACATGTGTTATATACAAGGTGTAGCTACCATAGGTGCAGGGAGTGCAGCTGCTATGGGGCCAGAGCTGAGAGGGGCCACCTTCCCTGTCACAGTTACATGTGTTATATACAGGGTGTAGCTACCATAGGTGCAGGGAGAGCAGCTGCTATGGGGCCAGAGCTGAGAGAGGCTACCTTCCCTGTCACAGTTACATGTGTTATATACAGGGTGTAGCTACCATAGGTGCAGGGAGTGCAGCTGCTATGGGGCCAGAGCTGAGAGGGGCCACCTTCCCTGTCACAGTTACATGTGTTGTATACAGGGTGTAGCTACCATAGGTGCAGGCAGTGCAGCTGCTATGAGGCCAGAGCTGAGAGGGGCCACCTTCCCTGTCACAGTAACATGTGTTATATACAGGGTGTAGTTACCATAGGTGCAGGGAGTGCAGCTGCTATGGGGTACAGAGCTGAGAGGGGCCACCTACCCTGTCACAGTTACATGTGTTATATACAGGGTGTAGCTACCATAGGTGCAGGGAGTGCAGCTGCTATGGGGCCAGAGCTGAGAGGAGCCACCTTCCCTGTCCCAGTTACATGTGTTATATACAGGATGTAGCTACCATAGGTGCAGGGAGTGCAGCTGCTATGGGGCCAGAGCTGAGAGGGGCCACCTTCCCTGTCACAGTAACATGTGTTATATACAGGGTGTAGCTACCATAGGTGCAGGGAGTACAGCTGCTATGGGGACAGAGCTGAAAGGGGCCACCTTCCCTGTCACAGTTACATGTGTTATATATATATATACAGGGTGTAGCTACCATAGGTGCAGGGAGTGCAGCTGCTATGGGGCCAGAGCTGAGAGGGGCCACCTTCCCTGTCACAGTTACATGTGTTATATACAAGGTGTAGCTACCATAGGTGCAGGGAGTGCAGCTGCTATGGGGCCAGAGCTGAGAGGGGCCACCTTCCCTGTCACAGTTACATGTGTAATATACAGGGTGTAGCTACCATAGGTGCAGGGAGTGCAGCTGCTATGGGGACAGAGCTGAAAGGGGCCACCTTCCCTGTCACAGTTACATGTGTTATATAGAGGGTGTAGCTACCATAGGTGCAGGGAGTGCAGCTGCTATGGGGCCAGAGCTGAGAGGGGCCACCTTCCCTGTCACGGTTACATGTGTTATATACAGAGTGTAGCTACCATAGGTGCAGGGAGTGCAGCTGCTATGGGGACCAGAGCTGAGAGGGGCCACCTTCCCTGTCACAGTTACATGTGTTATATACAGGGTGTAGTTACCATAGGTGCAGGCAGTGCAGCTGCTATGGGGCCAGAGCTGAGAGGGGCCACCTTCCCTGTCACAGTTACATGTGTTATATACAGGGTGTAGCTACCATAGGTGCAGGGATTACAGCTGCTATGGGGCCAGAGCTGAGAGGGGCCACCTTCCCTGTCACAGTTACATGTGTTATATACAGAGTGTAGCTACCATAGGTGCAGGGATTACAGCTGCTATGGGGCCAGAGCTGAGAGGGGCCACCTTCCCTGTCACGGTTACATGTGTTATATACAGAGTGTAGCTACCATAGGTGCAGGGAGTGCAGCTGCTATGGGGACCAGAGCTGAGAGGGGCCACCTTCCCTGTCACAGTTACATGTGTTATATACAGGGTGTAGTTACCATAGGTGCAGGCAGTGCAGCTGCTATGGGGCCAGAGCTGAGAGGGGCCACCTTCCCTGTCACAGTTACATGTGTTATATACAGGGTGTAGCTACCATAGGTGCAGGGATTACAGCTGCTATGGGGCCAGAGCTGAGAGGGGCCACCTTCAGAAAATTAACTAGGGCACTTTTATAGGGCATAATAACTGCTGCAGAGAAGTGTCTCTCTAGAAGCACTGGGACGGGGGACACTTCAAAATGTTGCTATGGGGCCCACAAAGTTCTGGCAACGCCCCTGGGTTGTCGGATCCATTCCGATAAATGCATGTCGGAATGGATCCGACCCTAATTGAATATACCCCTTAGTGTGTAATTTTTGAATTTATTTTTAACTCTTTGCTAACTCTTACAGACGGACGCGTGTACAGATCTGACTGCTCTGTGCGCGCTTCTGTCGAACTCGCACCTTGTAATGAAACGTGCAATGCAAGGTGCGAGTTTACATATGAAAAAATCTCGGACATACTCACAAAACGTAATAGCCTCAAACTTAAAAACTTGCAGACTATTACCAGCTACTAAGAGATCACTGTGCAGGACAACGAAGCAGCGCTGCTTATGTACTTCCGACTCTGGACCTGATTTCTGGACTGTCTGTAGTAATTCCGGCCAGGTGATAAGTATAGCTGTGCCTATATGTACAGCATAACTAAAGTGACAGCTCAGCCTCGCCCTGTACGGAGAATGTGACACACACACGTTTGTATCTGAGTGTCAAAAACTTTCACTTTCATTTCTCTCTCCTGCTGCAGCGATGGCGTCTGCTGATCTGAGACAGGAGCTGGTCTGTTCCATCTGCCTGAGCATTTATACAGATCCTGTAACCCTGAGATGTGGCCACAACTTCTGCCGGGTCTGTATTGATCGTGTGCTGGATACACAGGAGGGGTCTGGAGCTTATACCTGTCCTGAATGCAGAGCAGAGTGTGCGGAGCGTCCCGCACTGCAGAGGAACATAACTCTGTGCAACGTAGTGGAGATTTTAACATCTACTCAACAAGGTCAGGAGGAGACTGTGATCTTCTGCACTTACTGTGTGGACTCTCCTGTACCTGCTGCTAAATCCTGTCTGCTGTGTGAGGCTCATCTGTGTGATAGACATCTGAGAGTACACAGCAAGTCAGCAGATCACGTCTTATCTGATCCCACCGCTGCCCTGGGGAATAGGAAATGCTTCGTCCATAACAGGATCCTGGAGTATTACTGCACTGAGGACGCTGCCTGTATCTGTCTGCTCTGCAGGCTGGATGGAGAACATCAGGGACACAAGGTGGAGGTTCTCGAAGAGACCTATAAGAAGGAGAAGCTGATAGATGTTCTGCAGAAGCTGAGCAGAAAGAGAGCGGAGACTGAGGAAAAAGTCTGGAGTCTGCAGAACCGCAGAAGAGAAGATCAGGAAAAAGCAGCGGGTGTAGGATGGTCTGGCCTTCCACCCAAAGCAGTAGATACCAGAGCCCCGGAACAAGCATTCAGTTCTCACGGCAATGGAGCTTCGGGTGCCACTCAGACCAGCAGTGCTGGAAGTTCTAGTGTTGTGTTTGGAAATGTTTCTCAACCCAGCACTCAGCCCAGTTCTAGCAGTGTGTTTGGTAGTGCTGTTCCGTCCAACAGTACATCAGGTGGGTTTGGCTCTGCAGCTCTAGTTTGTTCCTCTGCACCTTCAGATAATATCCCTCCATCTCCGGCTAGTGTCCCCGCACCTTCCAACACTGTATTTAATAGTTCAGCTTCATTATCTGCTCCTACTGGCTCCAGCATTGTGTTTGGTAGACCAACGTCTTTGAGCAGTCCTTCGGATTCCAGCGTTGCATTTGTCATTTCATCTATGTCCAGTAACCCCACCAGTCCCAACAATGTGTTTGGCACTGCAGCCCCTGTGAGTACCTCAAGTTCTAGCAACGTGTTTGGAAGTGGAGCTCATACAAGCTCTTCAGCAAGCTCCAACAGTTTATTCGGAAGTTCTAGTGCACCAACCAACTCTTCAACCGGACCCTTTGTGTATGGGCAGCCTACCACCGCGGGAAGCGGCTCTTTGTTCGGCAGTGCAAATGAACCAACGTTTACCTTTCGTTTCTCCGGACAGGAAAGTAGGGCAACAGTAGCATCTCCGAGTGCAGCTCCAGCTTCTGTTACACCATTTGTTTTTGGAGCAAGTGCCCCCAGTGCAACAGCAGCACCTCCAAGCTTTAACTTCACAGCAACAAACACATCAAATGTGGCAGGTGCCAACTTTACTCCATTTACCTTTGGTGTGGGTGAAGCAGCCCCAGCATTTGGACAGAGTGCCAGCCAGACCAATACACCAACTTTTGGCTACTCTGCATCTCCTTCATTGTTTCCTGCTATCTCTCAGACTGCCCCAACTTTTGGTACTTGGACAAACGATGTCCAATATCCTCCTGTATTTGGACAGCCTAGCACCCAACTTGCTTTTGGCTCCAATATGGCTCCCAGCGGTGATTCTGGATTTCAATTTGGAAACCAAAACTTGAACTTTTCCAGTGGGAACACACCTGGAGTGTCCGTTTTTGGTCCAAATTTTGGTGCCACCCATGCACAGCCTGCAAATACTCGATTTATGTTTAACCGGTTCCCCACCTTTCATATGCGGGTGAAAAGAAGAACTATGGCACGTTTACCAGTCTCCAATCGGAAAATAAAGATTGCTAGACGAAGAAATAAGCATTGAAGCTATATATATATATATATATATTGTGCAAATACTGGAGTGTATCTCGTGCTGTGTGTTTAGTAGAACTCTGATCTGCCCAAGGACTATATGCTGAGATCCCGCTGTCCCCTCAGAACTCCCGGTAATTAATCATTTTGGTGATGGGTAGTTTAAGTTAAAAAAAACAACAATTCTCGTACCTTTCAATGACCTGACGCGGCATAATCTGGCTACACAAGCCAATATGGTCTGCCCAGTGAGTGGCTTCTGTACACCTCTATCACCTGCACCACAATTTTACCGACACTTTGAAATTGTAATTACAAGTGAGGGATTCTGTATAGTGCAGAGGATGATGAAGATGAATGCATTTTGTGCCTCGTTTCCGCTTGTGTATGTGTGGAGTCAGGTCTATTGTGCATCAAAACTTTTCTGCTGGAGAAAGATTGAGTACAGGATGGTCCATTGCTTCGGATTTGTTATCTAGTTGTACATCCAATAAAAATCTTCCTTCCCACTTTCACTCTTTTTGTCTCTCATCTTTTCCTTTTCCTTATTTTGTGATATTCATGTCACTATAATTTTGTTTTTCCGCATACTTTTCAGCATAACCCTAATCTGTGAACTTGAAATGTAAAAAAAATGTTTTTGTGTTGCAGCAAATCTTTTTGTATAGACGTCTCTCAGATTTTTATTATGTATTTCTTATTATTCAAAGTTGCAAATTCCATAAAACAGTCTTTATAAAGAAAATTAGGAAACCTTTGACCACTTAACTGACAATTTTTTTATCCTAAAAATAGGTCAGACATTGTCGTTTTTTCTTTACATTTAATGAAGTTTTAAATGTATTTTTAAAATATATAATTAAATATTTTATTTAAAAAATGCATACATAGGGGGTGTTTTGCACCCCACCCCCGTATTCCATAGGTCCCCATTGTAAAATACTTCCATCCCCCAAGTAGAAATATCCTGTCCAGTGCAAAATAATGCCCAGCAATGGCAATAGATCCCTCACCACCAGTGACTATGGTATATACAGTATATATACAGGAGCAATCGGAGGTGGCACTCTCAGGACTTATAATAATAATAATAATAATTTTATTTATATAGCGCTTTTTCTCCGACAGGACTCAAGGCGCTTTACAGACATCAAAAACAATGCACATAATACAGAATATTTAAGTAATACAGCGATCGACAAGCCACACAGACATAAAAAGAAAACCTTAAGCGCACAGAAAGCATAATGCAGGATTGGTGTAGGCATTATGGGTAATAACTTCCAAGGGTTGTGTATTCCACCCTCACAAGGTACCAGGTGCGGCAGCCATCTTGGGCGCGCTGCGTAGGATTACCCTGGGTGGAGTAGTCTACCCCTAGAAGAGGTGACTTAGCTGAAAACATGTTACAAACAGGCATCCAGCACCAAATTGCAGTCAACGTTTCAGTTTTATTTTTTAAAAACTTTTGTCTATACAGATTTTATATATATATATATATATATATATATATATATATGGAAAAAATCAGGAGAATGCGCCCATAGTGCAGATAAATTTATTACACACACAAATTAAAAACAGAACATTCCATGGATTATAAAAGACTCGTACCATAAATGACCCACTCTTTGGGCCACTTTGAGCACATAAAACAATCCACCAGGCAATCCACCAAACCTGCTGCGATCAAAGACCGGACCATGCACCGCGCCGGTGTAAGCCGAACCCGTCAGGTCACTCACAATGAAGCAGCCGGGATGTGTGAGCCGGGTGGGAGAAGACGCACGTCTGGCAAACCCCGCCTCTACGCGTTTCGTAGTTACTTCGTCAGGAGGCTGGCTTGTCAGACGTGATGGGAGCTATATATATCACAGCAGGATGTTTTACAAGCTGAATCCACTAATTAACAGCAGTTATATTAGTTCTCCTCCATTACTGCAGTCTTAACATACAACGGGAATACATAAATAATTAAACAACTACCGGACAGGCATATATCAATGAGTACTTAATGAACCACATATTTAAAACATTTTAAAAATGTATTATACAGTATGTATCAGTAAAACAAGGTCATCTAACCTCAATTGCACTCGTTAATTTCCACATTTGTTTTTTATTTATTTATTTATTTGTTTATTTATTGGTCAATAGGTGTCTACTACATAGAGTGCCAGTGCAAACTTCATGCAGGAATATACTACCGCCCGTCTGTGCTAATTATACAGTTTAATAGTATCTACTTAGGGTCTAGTCCTACATTTAACCATAGTTAGAATTTTTTACACGTCGCATACAGTTTTGCAGAATGTCCAAAGGACAGCCAGTTACAATCAAAGATAACAAGCGGCTAGACATACTGTGAGAGAATATACAATTATAGGTATAATAGACAATACTACAATAAACATATAAATCAATTTCAGATTGCTCACGATATATTGTCGGATTATTCCCATTAGCAGGCAGAGCTAGTCACTTCCATTACACAATCCTATTAAATTTAAAAACCCATTTTCTAAAATCAAGAAAGTAAGAATGTAACAAAATGTCACTACCAGTATACTAGATGTTGTTAATGAACATTACATATAGCAACCATCTCCTGGAACCCAGAATGCTAGCACACCTTATTTGAGGAGATCTATGAACAGGCAGGATCCAAACAGAGTATATTATCTGTCTCTAATAAATGGAGTGATCTCATAGTTTTCATTGAGACCATGAGGGATCAGTGTGTTGAGTGTTAATATCCAAAATGTCTCCCTTTTAAGTAGACGTTCCTCTCTATTTCCTCCCTCTTTAGTAAGTGCCACATGTTCAATACCGGCAAATCTTAGAAGAGACGGATCTGCATTGTGTCGTTCTAAAAAATGCCGTGAGACAATGTGATTCATAACACGATTCTTAATATTTCTGCTGTGCTCCAGTATTCTGGTTTTCAATACTCTTTTAGTCTTTCCAACGTATCTAAGACCGCAAGGGCACATCAGAACGTAAATACAAAAACTGGTATTACAATTTATAAAAGATTGAATAGTGTGATTATGACGTAGGGAATTTTTCTCCATAATCTTTTTGGCCCCCTTATCGGCCAAATTACAAACTTTGCACCCTCCACACTGAAAAAAAACCTTTCACAGGTGCAAGGAAATGAGCATCCTTTTCTACCTGAACCTTCTCAAGTTTGCTTTTTTGACACCATAGTTTTTAAAGATCTTGCCTTTCTATAAATGATGTCAGGTTTTTTGGGGAGCTCAGGTCCCAATACGGGGTCCAATTTAAGGATCTTCCAATTTTTTGGGGCTATTTTTTCCAAATCCTTAAAACCAGTACTAAATTGTGTAACCAGTGGACAGAACATCTTGCGTTCTCCCTTATCTTTATTCTTATATACCAATAACAAATCTCTTTTCCAATCCCTAACTTTAAACATAGCCTTCTGTGTAAAATCTTTAGGATAACCCCTCTCCATGAATCTATCTGTATATATTTCTGCTTGTTCATCAAACTTGGAGAGGTTGGTACAGTTTCTTCTTAGTCGGGTGTATTGGGAGTAGGGTATGTTCTCCTTCCACCGAGGAAGGTGACAACTCTTAAAATCCAGATAGCTGTTGCTATCCACCTTTTTAAAATGTGCAGACGTCTCTATCTGACCTGTATTTATAAAATCTTCAGTGGATATGACTAAATCCAAATATTCTAACCTATTTGGATCAAACGTACCAGTGAATCTCAGATTATACGTATTCACATTAATTTTTTCCACAAATTCAAGCCATTCCATTTCATTCCCGTCCCAGACAATGATCAAATCGTCTATGTATCTTTTATACATAACGACTTTGGCTCTCATCTCACCTTGCAACGTTTCAACCTCCCATTGGCCCATGGCTAACATCTACATGTTTTAAGGACATTACATCAAAGTTGGATCAGCCTGTAGTGTGTTTTTACACTTTCATTTTGAGGGTGACTCCAAATCCAGACCTCCATGGGTTTTATAAATTTGATTTCCATTGATCATTTTTGTGTGATTTTGTTGCCAGCACATTCAACTATGTAAAGAACAAAGTATTTAATAAGAATATTTCATTCATTCAGATCTAGGATGTGTTATTTTAGTGTTCCCTTTATTTTTTTGAGCAGTATATATATATATATATATATATATATATATATATATATATATATATACTTGTTGCAAACTCCGGCACTCCTGAACTAGCCGCACATACCTTGCTCTGGTGCCTTCCACCAGGGGGGCTGCCCCAGAATATAAACGTGAAATGAGGCGGCACTCAGAGACTGATGAAAAAGTGATCTTTGTATTAGCAAAAGGTTAACGTTTCGGGGACGTGCTCCCCTTCCTCAGAACAACTTGAATAATGTGACAGATAAAACTTAAATACACACTACTTACCCCCAGAACCTCCCACCACCGGCGTCCTCCCTCGGCACGTTGCCCGCAGCTCCGATCTGTCACTTCCGGCTTCCGGCGGCGGAGCGGTGATGACGCAACGGGACCCCGAACGGTAGTCATGGCAACGCCTAGCCTGGCCGGCGCTCAGCTCCCGCGATCTCACCAGCTGCCAAGCAGCCGGGCGGATGTGACGTCCCGGGACCCGGCTCTGTTGTCAAGGAGACGCTGAAAGTAAACCAACAAAAACATAATAAACGAAGACAATACTTCATGTAGTTCAGTGCACATAAATAGCATTATAAAATATGCACAACATTGGAAACACTATTTGCATAAATAAACATTGAATTTGATTAAAAAACTTAGCAATGTGTGAAACATAAAAAATCTTTTTAAGACATGGTGACCATACACACTATGCCCTATTTCACCTCCATGTGTTAAACACAGTATACATGAACAATGCACTAAACCTAACCTCCATAGAGGGTACACTACGTCATAATAATGTTTAAAGAGAATCAGTAGTCTAAAAATGTTTTTTTTTTTAAATTTCCTACTGCAATGCTATCTGAGACCTCTTTCAGAAGCCCGGGCACGAACATTCCCTATATCATCATACTGCGTGTGGGGATTCCGCTTCAATACTGTATCCCCACTCGTATGTTAATAGATCATGTGCTTCAACGCTGTCACCCATTCATAAAAAATGAACAAGGCCCAGCGTGTCATTCAGTCCTTTAGGACGAAGCGTCTGTAGTTTAAAAATCCACTTGGATTCAAGTTGCAACAATTTTCTCCCCCTGTCACCTCCTCTAATAGACTCAGGGACATGGTCAATGACCCTGTGTCTAAGCATTGCCATATTGTGCTTTTGTTCTAAAAAATGTCTTGCTACCGGTTGTCCTGCCACCCCTGTATTCCAGGCATTACGTATTGCCTGTCTGTGTTGTGCCATCCGAGTTTTGAATTGGCGTTCGGTCTTGCCAATATAGTAGGTACCACACGGGCACATGATGACATACACCACGAACTTGGTACTACATGTCAAAGGCCGCTTGATGGGAAACTTTTTCCCTGAATAGGGGTGCGTGATGGAATCCCCAGGTGACATGAAAGTGCACGTAGTGCATCCAAGACATTTATAGCACCCATTGTTTCTGGTAAGGAAATGTGTGGGTGCTGCTTTAAAATTTGTGATCTCAGTTCTAACTACAAAATCCCGTATGTTGCGCCCCCCTCGTGTAACTGGGCATCATTCTTTTTTTGTACAAGTTGGGAAGATCTGTGTCGGACGACACAATGGGCCACAATTTTTTGGCTACACTGGTTGTCCTGGTACTAGCAGAATTAAACTCGTTGACCCATGTGATGGCATTATTTGCCTTCTGTCCTACCCAGGGATTAAGCAGATCGTGTCTGTCTGTAAGAAGGGCCTTCCTTCTAGGATACCCTCTTTGTTTGAAATTTTTCTTCCATGTCATCTAGCTGCTTGTCTCTTTCAGTACTCTCACTGTTAACCCTACACACCCTTAGTAATAATCTTGCCTGACTGGATTCTAATCCACAGTGAGAGTACTGAAAGAGACAAGCAGCTAGATGACATGGAAGAAAAATTTCAAACAAAGAGGGTATCCTAGAAGGAAGGCCCTTCTTACAGACAGACACGATCTGCTTAATCCCTGGGTAGGACAGAAGGCAAATAATGCCATCACATGGGTCAACGAGTTTAATTCTGCTAGTACCAGGACAACCAGTGTAGCCAAAAAATTGTGGCCCATTGTGTCGTCCGACACAGATCTTCCCAACTTGTACAAAAAAAGAATGACGCCCAGTTACACGAGGGGGGCGCAACATACGGGATTTTGTAGTTAGAACTGACATCACAAATTTTAAAGCAGCACCCACACATTTCCTTACCAGAAACAATGGGTGCTATGAATGTCTTGGATGCACTACGTGCACTTTCATGTCACCTGGGGATTCCATCACGCACCCCTATTCAGGGAAAAAGTTTCCCATCAAGCGGCCTTTGACATGTAGTACCAAGTTCGTGGTGTATGTCATCATGTGCCCGTGTGGTACCTACTATATTGGTAAGACCGAATGCCAATTCAAAACTCGGATGGCACAACACAGACAGGCAATACGTAATGCCTGGAATACAGGGGTGGCAGAACAACCGGTAGCCAGACATTTTTTAGAACAAAAGCACAATATGGCAATGCTTAGACACAGGGTCATTGACCATGTCCCTGAGTCTATTAGAGGAGGTGACAGGGGGAGAAAATTGTTGCAACTTGAATCCAAGTGGATTTTTACACTACAGACGCTTCGTCCTAAAGGAGTGAATGACACGCTGGGCCTTGTTCATTTTTTATGAATGGGTGACAGCGTTGAAGCACATGATCTATTAACATACGAGTGGGGATACAGTATTGAAGCGGAATCCCCACACGCAGTATGATGATATAGGGAATGTTCGTGCCCGGGCTTCTGAAAGAGGTCTCAGATAGCATTGCAGTAGGAAATTAAAAAAAAAACATTTTTAGACTACTGATTCTCTTTAAACATTATTATGACGTAGTGTACCCTCTATGGAGGTCAGGTTTAGTGCACTGTTCATGTATACTGTGTTTAACACATGGAGGTGAAATAGGGCATAGTGTGTATGGTCACCATGTCTTAAAAAGATTTTTCATGTTTCACACATTGCTAAGTTTTTTAATCAAATTCAATATGTTTATTTATGCAAATAGTGTTTCCAATGTTGTGCATATTTTATAATGCTATTTATGTGCACTGTACTACATGAAGTATTGTCTTCGTTTATTTGGGGTAATTCCAAGTTGATCGCAGCAGGAATTTAGTTAGCAATTGGGCAAAACCATGTGCACTGCAGGGGAGGCAGATGTAACATGTGCAGAGAGAGTTAGATTTGGGTAGGTTATTTTATTTCTGTGCAGGGTAAATACTGGCTGCTTTATTTTTACACTGCAAATTAGATTGCAGATTGAACACACCCCACCCAAATCTAACTCTCTCTGCGCATGTTATATCTGCCTCCCCTGCAGTGCATATGGTTTTGCCCAATTGCTAACTAAATTCCTACTGCGATCAACTTGGAATTACCCCCATTATGTTTTTGTTGGTTTACTTTCAGCGTCTCCTTGACAACAGAGCCAGGACCCGGGACGTCGCATCCGCCAGGCTGTTTGGCAGCTGGTGAGATCGCGGGAGCTGAGCGCCGGCCAGGCTAGGCGTTGCCATGACTACCGTTCGGGGTCCCGTTGCGTCATCACCGCTCCGCCGCCGGAAGCCGGAAGTGACAGATCGGAGCTGCGGGCAACGTGCCGAGGGAGGACGCCGGTGGTGGGAGGTTCTGGGGGTAAGTAGTGTGTATTTAAGTTTTATCTGTCACATTATTCAAGTTGATCTGAGGAAGGGGAGCACGTCCCCGAAACGTTAACCTTTTGCTAATACAAAGATCACTTTTTCATCAGTCTCTGAGTGCCGCCTCATTTGTGTCACGTTATATATATATATATATATATATATATATATATATATATATATATATGAATTGCACAGGAGGCAGAGGCCCGGCGGGCACATCCAGAGGCACGGTGCTGACATGAGGTACATGGCCCCCTGTGTGAGGTGCCCCAGGCCCCCTGAAGGCTTGATCCAGCCTTGCGGCAGCTATCTCCTCTCCTCTCTTGCTCCGGCTCCAGGAGCCTGCGGTGCACTCACCGGCCAGCGCAGGCCGCGCGGCTCTCTAGAAGTGGAATAGCTGGAGGACGAGCAGCCCCACCACAGAGAGCAGATTTGTTAATTCCTATCTCTGCTATCGGCATGAGCCGCGTCTAGCTGTGATTTACGGGGGAGATATGCGGGTACTTTATTTTGACACGGGCTAAGCTCACCCATGCTGTATTGGGGACCCAAGGCTGTACTGCGTATGTTGTGTGCTGTATGCAATACTGCTGACAGAGTGGGACAGTAATGTTCTCTCCCTAATATCACCCTATCCCAGTCACCCTTTACTGTCACCCACAGCTGGTACCGACTGCTGGCACCCTGTCCCTGTCACCCACTGCTGTCACCCGCTTCCTGGCATCACCCTCTCCCTGTCACTCTCACTGCAAGACCACAACCAGTTTTCTGGGAGTGCGTTTGCCTTCAAGGCATGCAGGGTCAGTGGCGGTAGCGGGCTTCAGCTCGGAGGGGTAGCGGGCATCGTCGGGACTCGTCAAACATTTTGGCTGCAGTGCCTCAGCAGCCACTGACCTCACCGCACGCCACTGCTACAGACATATTACCTGATGTAACCACAGATGCTAATAATAAGAATTTACACACCGATAATTCTATTTCTCGTAGTCCGTAGTGGATGCTGGGGACTCCGTAAGCACCATGGGGAATAGACGGGCTCCGCAGGAGACTGGGCACTCTAAAAGAAAGATTTGGTACTATCTGGTGTGCACTGGCTCCTCCCTCTATGCCCCTCCTCCAGACCTCAGTTAGGGAAACTGTGCCCGGAAGAGCTGACACTACAAGGAAAGGATTTGGAATCCCGGGTAAGACTCATACCAGCCACACCAATCACACCGTATAACTCGTGATAACTATACCCAGTTAACAGTATGAACAATAACTGAGCCTCTCTCAACAGATGGCTCATAACAAAACCCTTTAGTTAAGCAATAACTATATACATGTATTGCAGAGAGTCCGCACTTGGGACGGGCGCCCAGCATCCACTACGAACTACGAGAAATAGAATTACCGGTGAGTAAATTCTTATTTTCTCTGACGTCCTAGTGGATGCTGGGAACTCTGTAAGGACCATGGGGATTATACCAAAGCTCCCAAACGGGCGGGAGAGTGCGGATGACTCTGCAGCACTGAATGAGCAAACTCAAGGTCCTCCTCAGCCAGGGTATCAAACTTGTAGAATTTTGCAAACGTGTTTGATCCCGACCAGGTAGCAGCTCGGCAAAGTTGTAAAGCCAAGACCCCTCGGGCTGCCGCCCAAGAAGAGCCCACCTTCCTCGTGGAATGGGCTTTGACTGATTTAGGATGCGGCAGTCCAGCCGCAGAATGTGCAAGTTGAATCGTGCAACAGATCCAGCGAGCAATAGTCTGCTTAGAAGCAGGAGCACCCAGCTTGTTGGGTGCATGCAGAATAAACAGCGAGTCAGTTTTTCTGACTCTAGCCGTCCTGGAAACATAGATTTTCAGGGCCCTGACTACGTCCAGCAACTTGGAAGCCTCCAAGTCCCAAGTAGCCGCAGGCACCACAATAGGGTGGTTCAAATGAAACACTGATACCACCTTAGGGAGAAATTGGGGACGAGTCCTCAATTCTGCCCTGTCCATATGGAAGATCAGATAGGGGCTTTTACATGATAAAGCCGCCAATTCTGACACACGCCTAGCCGAAGCCAAGGCCAAAAGCATGACCACTTTCCACGTGAGATATTTCAACTCCACGGTCTGAAGTGGCTCAAACCAATGTGATTTTAGGAAATCCAACACAACGTTGAGATCCCAAGGTGCCACTGGGGGCACAAAAGGGGGCTGAATATGCAGCACTCCCTTAACAAACGTCTGAACTTCAGGCAGTGAAGCCAGTTCTTTCTGAAAGAAAATAGACAGGGCCGAAATCTGGACTTTAATGGATCCCAATTTTAGGCCCATAGTCACTCCTGACTGTAGGAAGTGCAGAAATCGACCCAGCTGAAATTCTTCTGTTGGGGCCTTCATAGCCTCACACCAAGCAACATATTTTCGCCATATGCGGTGATAATGTTTTGCTGTCACATCCTTCCTAGCTTTTATCAGCGTAGGAATGACTTCAACCGGAATGCCCTTTTCCATCAGGATCCGGCGTTCAACCGCCATGCCGTCAAACGCAGCCGCGGTAAGTCTTGGAACAGACAGGGCCCCTGCTGTAGCAGGTCCTGTCTGAGAGGCAGAGGCCAAGGGTCCTCTGAGATCATTTCTTGTAGTTCCGGGTACCAAGTCCTTCTTGGCCAATCCGGAACGATGAGTATAGTTCTTACTCCTCTCTTTCTTATTATCCTCAGTACCTTTGGTATGAGAGGAAGAGGAGGGAACACATAAACCGACTGGTACACCCATGGTGTCACTAGAGCGTCCACAGCTATCGCCTGAGGGTCCCTTGACCTGGCGCAATATCTTTTTAGCTTTTTGTTGAGGCGGGACGCCATCATGTCCACCTGTGGCCTTTCCCAACGATTTACAATCAGCTGGAAGACTTCTGGATGAAGTCCCCACTCTCCCGGGTGGAGGTCGTGCCTGCTGAGGAAGTCTGCTTCCCAGTTGCCCACTCCCGGAATGAACACTGCTGACAGTGCTATCACGTGATTTTCCGCCCATCGGAGAATCCTTGTAGCTTCTGCCATCGCCATCCTGCTTCTTGTGCCGCCCTGTCGGTTTACATGGGCGACCGCCGTGATGTTGTCTGACTGAATCAGCACCGGCTGGTTTTGAAGCAGGGGTCTTGCCTGACTTAGGGCATTGTAAATGGCCCTTAGTTCCAGAATATTTATGTGTAGAGAAGCTTCCTGACTCGACCATTGTCCTTGGAAGTTTCTTCCCTGAGGCTTGCATCCGTGGTCACCAGGATCCAGTCCTGTATGCCGAATCTGCGGCCCTCGAGAAGATGAGCACTCTGCAGCCACCACAGCAGAGACACCCTGGCCCTCGGGGACAGGGTGATCAGCCGATGCATCTGAAGATGCGATCAGGACCACTTGTCTAACAGATCCCACTGAAAGATCCGTGCATGGAACCTGCCGAATGGAATTGCCTCATAAGAAGCTACCATCTTTCCCAGGACTCGCGTGCAGTGATGCACCGACACCTGTTTTGGTTTTAGGAGGTCTCTGACCAGAGATGACAACTCCTTGGCCTTCTCCTCCGGGAGAAACACCTTCTTCTGTTCT
Organism: Pseudophryne corroboree; assembly: GCF_028390025.1. Lineage (NCBI taxonomy): Eukaryota > Metazoa > Chordata > Amphibia > Anura > Myobatrachidae > Pseudophryne > Pseudophryne corroboree. The sequence continues at coordinate 6,548,607 of NC_086449.1, read as the reverse complement.
GTGTCCAGAATCATACCCAGGAACAGCAGACGCGTCGTAGGAACCAGCTGCGACTTCGGGATATTCAGAATCCAGCCGTGCTGTTGTAGCACTTCCTGAGATAGTGCTACTCCGACCAACAACTGCTCCCTGGACCTCGCCTTTATAAGGAGATCATCCAAGTACGGGATAATTATAACTCCCTTCTTTCGAAGGAGTATCATCATTTCGGCCATAACTTTGGTAAATACCCTCGGTGCCGTGGACAGACCAAACGGCAACGTCTGGAATTGGTAATGGCAGTCCTGTACCACAAAACGGAGGTACACCTGGTGAGGTGGGTAAATGGGGACATGTAGGTAAGCATCCTTGATGTCCAGTGATACCATGTAATCCCCCTCTTCCAGGCTTGCAATAACCGCCCTGAGCGATTCCATTTTGAACTTGAACTTCCTTATATAAGTGTTCAAGGATTTCAAATTTAGAATGGGTCTCACCGAACCGTCTGGTTTCGGTACCACAAACATTGTGGAATAGTAACCCCGTCCCTGTTGAAGGAGGGGAACTTTTATTATCACCTGCTGGAGGTACAGCTTGTGAATTGCCGCCAGTACTACCTCCCTGTCCTGGGGAGTAGCTGGCAAGGCTGATTTGAGGTAACGGCGAGGGGGAGACGTCTCGAATTCCAGCTTGTATCCCTGAGATACCACTTGTAGAACCCAGAGATCCACCTGTGAGCGAACCCACTGGTCGCTGAAGTTCCGGAGACGGGCCCCCACCGCACCTGGCTCCACCAGTGGAGCCCCAGCGTCATGCGGTGGACTTAGTGGAAGCAGGGGAGGATTTTTGTTCTTGGGAACTGGCTGTATGGTGCAGCTTTTTCCCTCTACCCCTGCCTCTGGGCAGAAAGGACGCGCCTTTAACCCGCTTGCCTTTCTGGGGCCGAAAGGACTGTACCTGATAATACGGTGCTTTCTTAGGCTGTGAGGGAACCTGAGGTAAAAATGTCGACTTCCCAGCTGTTGCTGTGGAAACGAGGTCCGAGAGACCATCCCCAAACAATTCATCACCCTTGTAAGGCAAAACCTCTATGTGCCTTTTAGAATCCGCATAACCTGTCCACTGCCGAGTCCATAATACTCTCCTGGTAGAAATGGACATTGCATTAATTCTAGATGCCAGCCGGCAAATATCCCTCTGTGCATCTCTCATATATAAGACGACGTCTTTAATATGCTCTATGGTTAGCAAAATCGTATCCCTGTCGAGGGTATCAATATTTTCTGACACATTATCGGACCAAGCTGCTGCAGCACTACACATCCAAGCTGAAGCAATAGCAGGTCTCAGTAGAGTACCAGAGTGTGTATACACAGACTTCAGGATAGCCTCCTGCTTTCTATCCGCAGGCTCCTTTAAGTCGGCCGTATCCTGAGACGGCAGTGCAACCTTTTTTGACAAGCGTGTGAGCGCCTTATCCACCCTCGGGGATGTCTCCCAACGTGACCTGTCCTCTGGCGGGAAAGGGTACACCATCAGTAACTTTTTAGAAATCACTAGTTTCTTATCGGAGGAAGCCCACGCTTCTTCACACACTTCATTCAACTCATTTGATGGGGGAAAAACCACTGGTTGCTTTTTCTCGCCAAACATAATACTCTTTTTAGTGGTACCTGGGTTAATGTCAGAAATGTGCAACACATTTTTCATTGCCGTAATCATGCAACGGATGGCCCTAGTGGAATGTACATTAGTCTCGTCCTCGTCGACACTGGAGTCAGACTCTGTGTTGACATCTGTGTCTGCCATCTGAGGTAGCGGACGTTTTTGAGCCCCCGATGGCCTTTGAGACGCCTGGGCAGGCACTGGCTGAGAAGCCGGCTGTCCCACAGCTGTTATGTCATCGAACCTTTTATGCAAGGAGTTGACACTGTCGTGTAAAACCTTCCACATATCCATCCACTCTGGTGTCGACCCCGCAGGGGGTGACATCATACTTATCGGCACCTGCTCCGCCTCCACATAAGCCTCCTCATCAAACATGTCGACACAGCCGTACCGACACACCGCACACACACAGGGAATGCTCTGACTGAGGACAGGACCCCACAAAGTCCTTTGGGGAGACAGAGAGAGAGTATGCCAGCACACACCACAGCGCTATATAATCAGGGATTTACACTAACACAAAGTGATTTTTCCCTATAGCTGCTTTACATATACAGTTTGCGCCTAAATTTAGTGCCCCCCCTCTCTTTTTTACCCTTTGAGCCTGGAAACTGCAGGGGAGAGCCTGGGGAGCTGTCTTCCAGCGGAGCTGTGAAGAGGAAATGGCGCCAGTGTGCTGAGGGAAATAGTCCCGCCCCCTTCTCGGCGGACTTCTCCCGCTCTTATATTTATATTATGGCGGGGGATTTTTGCAGATATATAGTTTTTTAGACTATATTATGTGCTGTTTGCAAATGTAAGGTACTCTAATTGCAGCCCAGGGCGCCCCCCCCCAGCGCCCTGCACCCATCAGTGACCGGAGTATATGGTGTGCATAGGGAGCAATGGCGCACAGCTGCAGTGCTGTGCGCTACCTTAATGAAGACCTGAGTCTTCAGCTGCCGATTTTCAGGATGTTCTTCTTGCTTCTGGCTCTGCAAGGGGGACGGCGGCGCGGCTCCGGGACCGGACAATCGAGGACGGGTCCTGTGTTCGATCCTTCTGGAGCTAATGGTGTCCAGTAGCCTAAGAAGCCCAAGCTAGCTGCAAGCAGGTAGGTTCGCTTCTCTCCCCTTAGTCCCTCGTAGCAGTGAGTCTGTTGCCAGCAGATCTCACTGAAAATAAAAAACCTAACAAATACTTTCTTTACTAGAAGCTCAGGAGAGCCCCTAGTGTGCAACCAGCTCGAGCCGGGCACAGATTCTAACTGAGGTCTGGAGGAGGGGCATAGAGGGAGGAGCCAGTGCACACCAGATAGTACCTAATCTTTCTTTTAGAGTGCCTAGTCTCCTGCGGAGCCCGTCTATTCCCCAGACTATTGCTCGCTGGATCTGTTGCACGATTCAACTTGCACATTCTGCGGCTGGACTGCCGCATCCTAAATCAGTCAAAGCCCATTCCACGAGGAAGGTGGGCTCTTCTTGGGCGGCAGCCCGAGGGGTCTCGGCTTTACAACTTTGCCGAGCTGCTACCTGGTCGGGATCAAACACGTTTGCTAAATTCTACAAGTTTGATACCCTGGCTGAGGAGGACCTTGAGTTTGCTCATTCAGTGCTGCAGAGTCATCCGCACTCTCTCGCCCGTTTGGGAGCTTTGGTATAATCCCCATGGTCCTTACGGAGTACCCAGCATCCACTAGGACGTCAGAGAAAATATATACTGTATATAGCTAATGACAGGAAACTGCATCCTGGTCACATATAATGCAGAATCGTCCAGAACACAGTGAGGTTTAAGGCTTATCCTCTGATAATAAGCACCAGGGGATTCTCCTCAGGGCGACATTACTGGGAGGTGGATGTCAGGGAATCAGAGTACTGGAAGGTAGGACTAGGTTACCCCAGTATATACAGGAGAGTGGGTCAGTCAGGCATTGGAGAGGAGAACAAGTCTCTTGTGTACAGGTATTATAGTACTTACTGAAACAAGACATTACAGACTTCCTGTTACCTGACAATGGGGCTAATTGAGGTTGGATCGCAGTGTGCAATCCAAACGGAAATTTATCAAAAAAAGATGTGGGCGCATGCTCAGCGCCCGTCCTGCGCCCAGATTTTCCCCTGGAAAGAGGGGACCCTCAGCTATCAGCCTAGGGCCCTTATATTCCTGGGGCCCTTGGGCAAGTGCTCACTGAGCCCATACGAAAAGACGGCCCTGCCCCTGCACAGATTGGGATGTAACCAACGCGAGGTGGTCCAGTTTGATCCTGGCAAGGTTTTAGGAGGGTTAGGGTCCCAGTCGGACCACCTGCATTGTATGCTGGCAGAACTATGACCTGGGCAGCCTGTTCTGGGCCTTCCACTGGATGGATTTGGATAAAAACGTCACAGAGTGGTAACATTGGATCCCAGAGGACATTTTAGGGGGTTGGGTCCCAGTCAGACCTCCCGTTGGTGTATGCCGGGCATACACTCATAGTGCCGGATACATGCGGAGGATGCTGGAACAGAAATATTACAGTAGTAATTCTATGTGGTGCTCCAGGGTCTCGCTGTCCAACGACCCACTGGCTGCCGTGTTATGTATCAGGGGGTTCTAGCCAGTGGGTGACCCATATTTACCAGCAACAAAGACCTCAACACTTTGATAAATAGGCCCCAAAATGAGTTGTTTGGGCTGCAATGCTTATTGATTTGTCATGGCTGCAGATCCCATTCTGTAGGCCCAGGGGTGAGAAAGAACGTGTCTACAACACAGCGCATGCACGCACTACAACAGAGGGAAGCATTGCTGCGATGGTTGGACAAGACAGGGTGAATATTAACCCCGCAGAGGTCCAGGACCATCTGCCGTTCTTGTGTTCTTGTCTATCTTACTGTCATACTCACCTACTGTTCAGGTCATCTGCAGGAGGTCCAGGCGGGGGGAGCAGGGGGGCGATTTGCTGTGAACAGCGACATCCGAGTCCCACCCACTTCATTGGGGTGACCCCGGTTCTGCGAGGACGCCGACTCTCCCAGGAGCCTGGGAAAATACAGTACCCTCAAATTCAGGAGTTTTCTGGAGATTATCAGGAGAGTAGACAGGAACGATTATAGCACTAGGCAAACTGTGTGCCTGCCGCTGCTGTGGTACTACAAGTCCCAGGGTGCTGAGATATGTATTTCTTTAACCCTACCTCCCAACATCTGACATATCTGAAAGCCTGCCTCTGGTATGTTAGGGGGGTATGGTTATGTCGCAGAGGTCGTGGTCATGTCCCTGGATTGGCATCTAGCTCTCACCATCTTTAACCTATGGGCTGCATGTATCAAAGTTTCCCAGGAGAGGGATTATTAGGATCCCTCCCTGACAATGGCAGCTGGCTCATGTGAGGTCTGTAGAGCGCACCGTAGCGCAACCGGCACCTGACGCACAAAGTAAAGTGATTGTATTAGTGATTACTTTTACACACCACAGTGACGGGCTCGCTATGTAGCACTATGCTCCTGGATATGTGTCATGTGACATCCCAGCAATCATTTATTTCGCGACAAGAAATTAAATTAGCGTATCTAAAACCCAATAATAAATAAATGTGCCTCTAAATCTGAAAGACGTCTCCGCTCTCAGTGGGGGAGGGGAGATCATTGTGGGGAAACAGGGTGCGCGAGACCCCTTATAGTTTCTTAGATTATTTAGGACATTCACTCACGCCCCTCAACATTTACCCATGCCAAATCAGATCACAATAGCACCCTACCCCCGACCCATCCAAATACACCCCCAAACCAGTCTTACAAAATAGACCAATGAGAGCCCCAGGACTCTTGATTATTCTGCAATGATAGTATATAGTAGGGTCTGGGTCTTATTGGGGTCTCGTCAATCTTTATAAGTGTACGTTTCCTTTAGTAAATTATTACGCCGCAAGGAGATCACTAACATCGCACGAGAAGTGCTGCAAAAAAATTAAAAGGAAGCGTTCATCAAAAATAATTTCGCAAAGCGTTATCTCAGCGATAAAACATTCCGAAGGTCGATTCTGTGATCTGACAGGCGGAACTTCAAGCCAAAATCCCGTTTCCTTAGTAAATTGCTGCAGTGGTAAATGATGTGTTATTGCGGCGACACTTCTGTGTGGAGACCTTGGAATTGTCTACAGGTAGGGGGCAAGCGGTGACTACAATTAAGGTGCCGACATGCCCATTATCTGCCAGCTTCCGCTCCACTCCATCAGCACCGCCCACCTTGGCTTTATCACCGAGTAAAGCCTGACCACCACCTGATGTTACTTTAACCTGTGCTTGCATGAGTCTCTTACCCATAGTAAGACCGGTCCAGCAGCCCTAGTACGTTTAACATTGTTAATGCAATTAATATGTTATGACGAGCTTTTGCGCCATCTACAGGACAGTCGCCAGTATAAATAAATATATACATATACATACATAGAAGGAGATGTTATAGCTCTTTATTACCGGCAGCTGCAGGCGTCAGACTTATTTGTGCTTCCGAGGTGGGTTTCGCCCGTTCTGCTTCTTCTTCCTACGTGCCTGGGCATCACTGGCGGTTTCGGGGGGCGGGGCCTGGGCCGGCTCGCTGGGCACTTGGCCATTGCGCTTCTTGGGGTTGCACTGGGCAGATTTGTAGATCAGATAGAAGAGAAACGCGTTGTTGTACCTGAGAGAGGAGAAGATAGAATGACGCAGTAAGTCTTTGTCACCGTGACTGCGCGGCGTTCATTCCATTACCCGCGGCTCCGGTTACTCACCACGGCATGCAGTTGTCGGTGGCTGCAATTCTCAAGGGAGAGCGAAACGGGTTCAGTACCGGAGGGCTGACAGTCCCACCCGTCGCTGTGGCAACCACCTGTCCATCCACATCGCAGCTGTACTGAGAGCAGTCCGAGAAATAGGCCGGAACCCTCAGTGCCTGGAATACAACAGATACTGTATACCAGACATGTAACCGCTCCGTCTATCACCCTGCCTGTGTTACCCTGCAGGGGGAGGGGCAGGCTCATAGCTCCCTTCTGTCTGTGTCACTGTGTTACCCTGTAGGGGGAGGGGCAGGCTTATAGCTCCCTTCTGTCTGTGTCACCCTGCAGGGGGAGGGGCAGGCTCATAGCTCCCTTCTGTGTCACTGTGTCACCCTTCAGGAGGAGGGACAGGCTCATAGCTCCCTTCTGTCTGTGTCACCCTGCAGGGGGAGGGACAGGCTCATAGCTCCCTTCTGTCTGTGTCGCTGTGCCACCCTGCAGGGGGAAAGGCAGGCTCATAGCTCCCTTCTGTCTGTGTCACTGTGTCACCATGCAGGGGGAGGGACAAGCTCATAGCTCCCTTCTGTCTGTGTCACCCTGCAGGGGGAGGGACAAGCTCATAGCTCCCTTCTGTGTCACTGTGTCACCCTTCAGGAGGAAGGACAGGCTCATAGCTCCCTTCTGTCTGTGTCACCCTGCAGGGGGAGGGACAAGCTCATAGCTCCCTTCTGTGTCACTGTGTCACCCTTCAGGAGGAAGGACAGGCTCATAGCTCCCTTCTGTCTGTGTCACCCTGCAGGGGGAGGGACAGGCTCATAGCTCCCTTCTGTCTGTGTCGCTGTGCCACCCTGCAGGGGGAAGGGCAGGCTCATAGCTCCCTTCTGTCTGTGTCACTGTGTCACCATGCAGGGGGAGGGACAAGCTCATAGCTCCCTTCTGTCTGTGTCACCCTGCAGGGGGAGGGACAAGCTCATAGCTCCCTTCTGTGTCACTGTGTCACCCTTCAGGAGGAAGGACAGGCTCATAGCTCCCTTCTGTCTGTGTCACCCTGCAGGGGGAGGGACAAGCTCATAGCTCACTTCTGTGTCACTGTGTCACCCTTCAGGAGGAAGGACAGGCTCATAGCTCCCTTCTGTCTGTGTCACCCTGCAGGGGGAGGGACAGGCTCATAGCTCCCTTCTGTCTGTGTCACCCTGCAGGGGGAGGGACAGGCTCATAGCTCCTTTCTGTGTCACTGTGTCACCCTTCAGGAGGAGGGACAGGCTCATAGCTCCCTCCTGTCTGTGTCACTATGTCACCCTGCCGGGGGAGGGGCAGGCTTATAGCTCCCTTCTGTCTGTGTCACTGTGTCACCCTGCAGGGGGAGGGACAGGCTCGTAGCTCTCTTCTGTCTGTGTCACTGTGTCACCCTGCAGGAGGAGGGGCATCCTCATAGCTCCCTTTCTGTCTGTGTCACTGTGTCACCCTGCAGGGGGAGGGGCATCCTCATAGCTCCCTCCTGTCTGTGTCACTGTGACACCCGGCAGGGGGAGGGACAGGCTCATAGCTCCCTTCTGTCTCCGTCACCCTGCTGATATATGTGACAGGAGATAATTGCTATATCACATACCTGCAGGCGAGGCAGAGTGCTCAGCCAGGCATCATTTAATCCAAACCCAGAGTTGAAGCCTGCAGTGACAGAGATAGAATTGGAGGTTAGCTATGTAGCAATATATGGCAGGTAACATATCCCGCAGTCCCTGTATCCCTTATTACGCTATTGTATTTCAGATGTTGGGTGATACAGGGATATTTACATACAACTATTCCTACAAGCAAGAGACCCCTCATCCTGCTGCCAGGTGTCCCCCGGAGCCATACACTGTCCGTCACCGCAAAACACGCCCCATAAAATCTCTGGAGAGAGCACGAAAGCCGCAGTGAGCCAAAACTGGATCCCACTGGAGCCGAGATCTCCGTCGTGTGCTGACATCAGCGGCCTGAGCCCCAATCAGATACTATTATTGTGATCGTCAGACGCCCTGAATTCCCACAAACAGGGCTCGTCTGAGGACCCAGCATCGGATCCCCATCGCGGCCATTGCAACCATCGGTAGCGACACGCGATGGCAGCACACCTCGGTGCGTCTGAGTAAGCTGAACCCCGGGTGTAGGAAGCCCGGGTCCGTCGACGCAGACCATGAGCCTGGCACGTCTACAAGACGGGAGCGATGCACCTTCGTTTCGTAGAACGGTGCAGGTTGCTGCCCCACAAACACTGCAGAAAGTTAATTATGCTGCGGCTGACGGGGGAGCGATATATCACAAGACCCCTAAACATCGGACTTGTACGAAAACCATTAGGTTGATACAAACCAATCACAAGGTCCGGCTTGGCCGCTTGGAGGTTGTGATAGGGCCGGACGTGGACTTTGACGTGTATGCCGCGCACTCCTTTCCCGTTCGTAAGCGTATCATCGGAGCAGACCACCTCCGACTCCTGCGATAAGGGGAGGGGGCGTTAAAGTTTCATGTTAATATTACAGGGTGAAAGCAGCTATTGTCCCTTTACCGATCTCCCCGATCATCTCACCTTCTTGTGTATGATGAAGCTTCTCTCGTCCTCCTCCGCTGGGAGGTCTGTACCCACAAACACCAACTCGAACACCACGTTGGGCATCAAAACCGCCAGTTCCTGCCGGAAGGATGCAAAAAACGACAATGTTCAGTGATATTCACACAGTTACATAGCTAGGCTGAGCAAAAACGCTTCATGGGGTCAGGAGTCGGCAAATTATCTGCCTTTACAGTAAAGAACCCTTCCACTAATCTTCTGATCCAGGTAGTAGGGATTCCAGCGATGAGGAATAGTGGTTTGACCAGTTACTGAACTATCAACTATTTAAAACTTATTGCGTATGATAAATGGCGACTCCAGCCAATCAGCTCCTGTCATGTGTTTGAAAAATGACAGTTGGAAGCAGATTGGCCGGAACACCATTCATCATACGCAACGAGTTTTAAATAGCTAAAACGCGTTGATAAGTGGGCCCCCTTAGTTCCACATGGGTGGAAGGCATCTGGCCCAGGTTCTGTATCCTCTATTCCGAACTTATCATTGAGTGGCTTCCACGAAGAAGAAGGCGTGCTCACCCAGAATAGCATTATACATGTGTACTCCCGTCCTGCTTCTATAATGTGGATCCTCAACGACTGTTTCTTTAGGATATTCAGCTCAGGAACTAGAGGCAAAGGAAGAGTCAGTGTCAGTGCCGCCCATTGGCCTTTTTCCTTTGCAGGGGTGACGGCCACCTATAGTACCCAGGGTTGTGGACAGTTTCCCTTCCACCAAAGTACTCACAGTGCTGGGGAACCATCGCGGAGATGATGTGATAGATGGTCAGCGGATAGGTGAGAAGAGCCGCTACAGGATTGTCTAAATTCAGGCCCCTCCAGTCATAGTACTCCTTCCAGGTCACTAGAAGGACAGCAGGAGATATGATGGAGAAGAGATGGGGTCTGCAAGGTCGGTGAAGAAGAAGAATAGGTAGGTCACTTCCATGGGGTTACTTACCCAATGAGTTCTTGCGTTTTTCCTTAGGCGTCTGCTTGAGAAGAATCTCGGTGTCCCCCAGTAGGGGCTCAGATCGTTCTCTTCCACCTGTAACACAAGCGCCTTGTCATTCATAGCAGCCAATGGATAGCTGTTTATGAGAAGGACACAGGACTGGTTCCTGGAATGGTAAAACTGGTCAATAAAGTTCTCACCATCCATGTCCCATGCTGGTTTCCTCTGCTGCAGGCAGCTGGTGTAGTGATGAACGCTCTCCACCGTCCAATAACCTCTGGTAAGACCCCGAGCACTCAGGAACTTCTCATTGTCAAATGAGCGGCTTGTCACCTCTATTAGGAGAAGACCATGAACAATATAAGGACGGGACGAGAGAGAGGGAGAGATGTGGGACATGGAGATGGGACTTGGAAGAGCTGGAGAGGAAGATGGAATGAGGAGGTAGACAGGACATAGGACAGCGAATTTACTGCAGATGAAGGGATGATGAGACAGACAGATGGAGAACAGAGAGAAGAAGATACCAGTAAGAATAAGAGATGAAGATGGAGAAGGGAAGAGAGGAAACAGAAAATAAAATAAAAATGAGAGAGAAAGAGCCTGGCACAGGAGAATAAAGGGTGAAACCTCATCTACAGTATAGGGACAATAATGTGACCTATAATGGAGAGCATTAAGCAGGAGAAGGTTGGGGGATGACACAGGATCCCAGGCCCATAACGGGCCACATATGTCCCAGGTATGTCACTGGTCATCACCCACCTTTGCTGAAGCAAAACGGAAGATCCGCCAAGGCGTCTTCGCTCTGCATAAACTGCGTCATCTTTTCACACCAGTACTCGTGGCTGATATCTGATGGGCATTTCTTCCAGTCAAACTTTTTACACGTCTTCGAGCAGTAGAGGACCGCGCCGCACTTATCGCTGAGGGCAGAGAAAGAGACGTCATCGGTCATAACAGGTCTACATATGACGTGACTCTGGATTACAGGGGAAGGGACAAGCGTTATAAGGGACGGACATGCCAGGATTATATACAGAGTGACTCCAGATCATAGGGATGGGGCAATACAATAGCAACTTTAAATACAGAATGACTCCAGATTATAGGGATAGGATCATACGATGTTGGATTTTGCCACTAAATTAAGTCCCTATGCACCCTGGCGTACCATAGCTGGACAAAACCATAGCTCTCTAACCACTCGCCTTACCAAGGGAGAAGCGTGGCTTCGAAGCTCCTCTTCTTACACACGTGGCAGTTTTGCGCCCTCTTTGCGGAGAAGACAAAGCTTGCCTCGGTGGACCAGTCTCTCAGCGGCTGTTTATGGACATGGACCCCCAGGAAAGGGAGGAGTTTTCTGAGTAAGCTAGAGGGGGGAAGAAATTCCAGATTAGGAGGTGAAGAAGATCCGATACACCGGCAGATCTCTGTCCAACTGCACCACACACTTGTGGACAACTGCATATGGCCTAGTGGCTGGGTCCTATGAGGCACCGATAGCATGGATGGACCACTGTGGGCCATGACCACCACTGCTCAGTAGGGTTAATAGATTACATTGACAAAGACGTGATCCCTACTTTCTTGGTGGTGACAGTGAAGGGATTATTTCTGTAGAACATACATCTGCTGGCTGTGGTCCATGCACGGAGTCCTGTCCCCTACCTCCATCCCTGTACACCCAGGACAAAGAGCGGGCCGGCATGCTTACCAGCGCTCCAGCGGCTCGGACACGGCCACACACATAGGCCGCCGGGCCGGGCCGCCGTCCATTGGTCTCGCCATGCACTGACAGAGCAGATAGTAGGCCCTGACCGCCGTCATCAGCCGCTCTCTCTGGCTGTCACCGCTGCCGGCCATCAGGAAATCTATGCCCATCACAGTGCCCGCATCCTCCGCCACTACCAGCAGGTACTGGATCCGGCACAGGTCATCTGCGGAGGAATAAATGGAGAACGTCACTACAGGGGCTCTCAGGTCCCCGAGTACCACAATTTATACATCGTGAGTGAGAAACAAGCGTCAGCTCTTTCACCCGGGATCCTCGCTGCTAATATCTGTCTTCACTATCATGGACATATAAAGCCTAAACCTAGCTTTCAATAGGCAGTAGGCGGCTATGCGAGGGGGGTAGGAGGCTAAGCGAGGGGAACAGGCGGCTATGCGAGGGGGACAGGCGGCTATGCAAGGGGGGTAGGAGGCTAAGCGAGGGGGACAGGCGGTTATGCAAGGGGGGTAGGAGGCTAAGCGAGGGGGACAGGCGGCTATGCAAGGGGGGTAGGAGGCTAAGCGAGGGGGACAGGCGGCTATGCAAGGGGGGTAGGAGGCTAAGCAAGGGGGACAGGCGGCTATGCAAGGGGGGTAGGAGGCTAAGCGAGGGGGACAGGAGGCTAAGCAAGGGGGGGTGCAAGCGGCTATGTGAGGGGGGCAGGCTGCTATGCGAGGGGCAGGCGGATATGTGAGGGGGCAGGCGGCTATGCAAGGAGGGTAGGGGGACAGGTGGCTATGCGAGGGGGGCAGGCGGCTATGCAAGGGGCTCAGGCGGCTATGCGAGGGGGACAGGCAGCTATGCGAGGGGGCAGGCGGCTATGTGAGGGGACAGGCTGCTATGTGAGGGGGGCAGGCGGCTATGTGAGGGGGCAGGCGGCTATGGGAGGGAGGCAGGCGGCTATGCAAGGGGATCAGGCGGCTATGTGAGGGGGCTATGTGAGGGAGGCAGGAGGCTATGTGAGGGGGCAGGCGGCTATGTGAGGAGGCAGGCGGCTATGCGAGGGGGGCAGGCGGCTATGTGAGGGGGGGCAGGCAGCTATGTGAGGGGGCAGGCGGCTACATGAGGGGGCAGGCGGCTATGTGAGGAGGCAGGCGGTTATGCGAGGGGGGCAGGCGCATATGTGAGGGGGGCAGGTGGTTATGCGAGGGGGCAGGCAGCTATGTGAGGAGGCAGGTGGTTATGCGAGGGGGGCAGGCGGCTATGTGAGGGGGGCAGGCGCATATGTGAGGGGGGCAGGTGGTTATGCGAGGGGGCAGGCAGCTATGTGAGGAGGCAGGTGGTTATGCGAGGGGGGCAGGCGGTTATGCGAGGGGGGCAGGCGCATATGTGAGGGGGGCAGGTGGTTATGCGAGGGGGCAGGCAGCTATGTGAGGAGGCAGGTGGTTATGTGAGGGGGCAGGCGGTTCTGTGAGGGGGGCAGGCTGCTATATGAGGGGGGCAGGCTGCTATGTGAGGGGGACAGGCGGCTATGCGAGGGGGTTAAGCGGCTATGCGAGGGGGGACAGGCGGCTATGTGAAGGGGGCAGGCGGCTATGTGAAGGGGGCAGGCGGCTATGTGAGGGGGCAGGTGGCTATGTGAGGGAGCAGGCGGCTATGTAAGGAGGGCAGGCAGCTATGTGAGGGGGAAGGCGGCTTTGTGAGGGAGGCAGGCGGCTATGTGAGGGGACAGGCTGCTATGTGAGGGGGACAGGCGGCTATGTAAGGGGGACAGGCAGCTATGTGAGGGGGTAGGCGGCTATGTGAGGGAGGCAGGCGGCTATGTGAGGGGGGCAGGTGGCTATGTGAGGGGGGCAGGCGGCTATGTGAGGGGACAGGCGTCTATGCGAGGGGGGCAGGCAGCTATGTGAGGGGGACAGGCGGCTATGTGAGGGGGGCAGGTGGCTATGTGAGGGGGGCAGGCGGCTATGTGAGGGGGGCAGGCGGCTATGCGAGGGGGGCAGGTGGCTATGTGAGGGGGGCAGGCTGCTATGTGAGGGGGACAGGCGGCTATGCGAGCAGGCGGCTATGTGAGGGAGGCAGGCGGCTATGTGAGGGGACAGGTGGCTATGTGAGGGGGACAGGCGGCTATGCGAGGGGGGCAGGTGGCTATGCGAGGGGGGCAGGCGGCTATGTGAGGGGGGCAGGCGGCTATGTGAGGGGGCAGGCGGCTATGTGAGGGGGTCAGGCGGCTATGCGAGGGGATTAGGGAAGGGGGACAGGCTGCTCACCGTCACGGCAGACAAGGACTGACAACTTTGCAGACTTGACAGAACTGGGGTAGAATCATACACAGGGTCAGTGAAGCAGTCCAGGCTCGGGGGGGTGATGTGTTGATTTACTAAAGCCTCTAAAACTTGACTGTGGTAGTGTTGCCCACATCAACCAATCAGATTGTAGCTATCATCTCTCCTTCTATGTAAATATGCCCTCAGTGGTCTCAGCTAACCTGAACCTGACTCCCCGGCGATAATAGAGATACAGAGAGAAGTAATGGCCGTGGACTGTGACTAGAACAACCAATGGTAAAGGAGCGGCTTACATATTATAATCACACAGTACGCCGTTATAACTAACTGTAGAGATCGTCAGAGAGAAGAAATCTAACGTTGGAAAGAACTGGCTTTTTGGATGAAAAAAATACATTATAAACCATTTTTAATCACATATAAAAATAAAACAGTGCTATAAGGCTCTCCTCCCCTCCATCACACACAGAATTGCCCAGTACCTACCTAGTACCACACCCCAGGGACAGTATACAATTTGGGCCCCAATAGGACAAACATCTCAAACAATAAAGCAAAGCATTTGAGTTCTGCTTGCTGTAACCCCACCGGGTGAGTGATACTGAAAAGGTCTGAGCCCAAAATGGTCTACTGTCTCATTTCTGAGCGGTAGGTGGTTCTGATCACACCCACCTGGCTCCCGAGCTCCGCCGCCGACCTTCCCGTTAGGCAGTGCGTCCAGATCCACGAGGCTGACGTATTTCTCTAGGTCACTGAGGCGCACGACGTCTTCGCTGTAGAAGTGGTCTGCGTTCTGCAGCTCAGGGTTCCTGGACTGGAGACAGATGCTGTCATTGCGCAGGACATGGAGGGACCAGCTGCTCGCGTCCCGTGGCAGCGCCCTCAGCTTGCGCACCTGCTGGCGGTTCGTCACGTTCCTGTCCATCTGGCCTAAACAGTCTATCAGGTAACGCTGGTACCAGCTGAAGAGCAGCTCCGAATACTCCACCATGGGGTCACGGTAGCCCGAAATAAACTCCATCGTTGGCCTACAAAGAAAATAAGAATTTACTCACCGGTAATTCTATTTCTCGTAGTCCGTAGTGGATGCTGGGAACTCCGTAAGGACCATGGGGAATAGCGGGCTCCGAAGGAGGCTGGGCACTCTAGAAAGATTTATGACTACCTGGTGTGCACTGGCTCCTCCCACCATGACCCCCCTCCAAGCCTCAGTTAGGTACTGTGCCCGGACGAGCGTACACAATAAGGAAGGATTTTGAATCCCGGGTAAGACTCATACCAGCCACACCAATCACACCGTACAACTCGTGATATGAAACCCAGTTAACAGTATGAAACAACAGAGCCTCTCAACAGATGGCTCAACAATAACCCGATTTAGTTAACAATAACTATGTACAAGTATTGCAGATAAACCGCACTTGGGATGGGCGCCCAGCATCCACTACGGACTACGAGAAATAGAATTACCGGTGAGTAAATTCTTATTTTCTCTGACGTCCTAGTGGATGCTGGGAACTCCGTAAGGACCATGGGGATTATACCAAAGCTCCCAAACGGGCGGGAGAGTGCGGAAGACTCTGCAACACCGAATGAGAGAACTCCAGGTCCTCCTCAGCCAGGGTATCAAATTTATAGAATTTAGCAAATGTGTTTGCCCCTGACCAAGTAGCAGCTCGGCAAAGTTGTAAAGCCGAGACCCCTCGGGCAGCCGCCCAAGATGAGCCCACCTTCCTTGTGGAATGGGCATTGACAGATTTTGGCTGTGGCAGGCCTGCCACAGAATGTGCAAGCTGAATTGTATTACAAATCCAACGAGCAATAGTCTGCTTAGAAGCAGGAGCACCCAGCTTGTTGGGTGCATATAGGATAAACAGCGAGTCAGATTTTCTGACTCCAGCCGTTCTGGAAACATATATTTTCAGGGCCCTGACCACGTCTAACAACTTGGAGTCCTCCAAGTCCCTAGTAGCCGCAGGCACCACAATAGGCTGGTTCAGGTGAAACGCTGACACCACCTTAGGGAGAACTGGGGACGAGTCCTCAATTCTGCCCTATCCATATGGAAAATCAGATAAGGGCTTTTACATGATAAAGCTGCCAATTCTGATCCTTGCCTGGCCGAAGCCAAGGCCAATAACATGACCACCTTCCACGTGAGATATTTCAGATCCACGGTTTTTGGTGGCTCAAACCAATGTGATTTTAAGAAACTCAACACCACGTTGAGATCCCAAGGTGCCACAGGAGGCACAAACGGGGGCTGAATATGCAGCACTCCTTTTATAAATGTCTGAACTTCAGGTACTGAAGCTAGTTCTTTTTGAAAGAAAATCGACAGAGCCGAGATCTGTACCTTAATGGAACCCAATTTAAGGCCCATAGTCACTCCTGCTTGCAGGAAATGCAGAAATCGACCTAGTCGAAAATCCTCTGTTGGGGCCCTTTCGGCCTCACACCATGCAACATATTTTCGCCATATGCGGTGATAATGATTTGCTGTAACCTCTTTCCTGGCTTTAGTAAGCGTAGGAATGACTTCCTCCGGAATGCCCTTTTCCTTCAGGATCCGGTGTTCAACCGCCATGCCTTCAAACGCAGCCGCGGTAAGTCTTGGAACAGACAGGGCCCCTGCTGCCGCAGGTCCTGTCTGAGTGGCAGAGGCCATGGGTCCTCTGATATAAATTCTTGAAGTTCTGGGTACCAAGTTCTTCTTGGCCATCTACGAGTATCGTTCTTACTCCTCGCCTTCTTATTATTCTCAGTACCTTTGGTATGAGAGGCAGAGGGGAGAACACATAAACCGACTGGTACACCCACGGTGTTACCAGAGCGTCCACAGCTATCGCCTGAGGGTCCCTTGACCTGGCGCAATATCTTTTATAGCTTTTTGTTGAGGCGGGACGCCATCAAGTCCACCTGTGGCCTTTCCCAATGGTGTACAATCCTTTGGAAGACTTCTGGAGGAAGTCCCCATTCTCCCGGGTGGAGGTCGTGTCTGTTGAGAAGAACTGCCTCCCAGTTATCCACTCCGGGAATGAACACTGCTGACAGTGCTAACACATGATTTTCCGCCTATCGGAGAATCCTTGTGGCTTCTGCCATCGCCATCCTGCTTCTTGTGCCGCCCTGTTGGTTTACATGGGCGACTGCCGTGATGTTGTCTGATTGGATCAGTACCGGCTGGTTTTGAAGCAGAGGCCTTGCCGGCCTCAGGGCATTGTAAATGGCCTTCAGGTCCAGAATATTTATGTGTAGGGAAATAACCTGACTTGACCAAAGTCCCTGGAAGTTTCTTCCCTGTGTGACTGCCCCCCAGCCTCAAAGGCTGGCATCCATGGTCACTAGGACCTAGTCCTGTATGCCGAACATACGGCCCTCTTGAAGATGGGCACTCTGCAGCCACCACAGTAGAGATACCCTGGTCCTTGGAGACAGGGTTATCAGCCTATGCATCGGAAGATGCGATCCGGACCACTTGTCCAACAGGTCCCTCTGAAAAGTTCTTGTATGGAACCTGCCTAATGGGATTGCTTCGTAGGAAGCTACCATTTTTCCCAGGACTCGCGTGCAATGATGCACCGCTACCTGTTTTGGCTTCAGGAGGTCTCTGACTAGAGATGACAACTCCTTGGCTGTCTCCTCCGGGAGAAACACTATTTCTGGTTTATGTCCAGAACCATCCCCAGGAACAGTAGACGTGTCATAGGAACCAGCTGTGACTTTGGACTGTTTAGAATCCAACCGTGCTGTTGCAGCACTTTCCAAAATAGTGCTACCCCGACTACCAACTGCTCCTTGGACCTCGCCCTTATAAAGAGATTGTCCAAGTACGGGATAATTACAACTCCCCTTTTTTCAAAGGAGTATCATCATTTCGGCCATTACCTTGATAAAACACCCTCGGTGCCATGTACAGTCCAAACGGCAGTGTTTGGAATTGGTAATGGTAATCCTGTACCACAAATCTGAGGTACTCCTGGCGAGGATGGTAAATGGGGACATGCAGGTAAGCATCCTTGATGTCCCGGGATACCATGTAATCCCCCTCGTCCAGGCTTGCAATAACCGCCCTGAGCGATTCCATCTTGAACTTGAGTTTTTTTATGTATGTGTTCAAGGATTTTAAATATAAAATGGGTCACACCGAACCATGTGGTTTCGGTACCCCAACCCATGTGGAATAGTAACCCCGTCCTTGTTGAAGTAGGGGCACCTTGAGTATTACCTGCTGGGAATACCGCTTATTAATTGCCTCTAGCACAGCCTCCCTGCCTGAGGGAGTTGTCAGCAAGGCATATTTTAGGAAACGGCTGGGGGGAGACATCTCGAATTCCAGCTTGTACCCCTGAAATACTACTTGAAAGAAACAGGGATCCACCTGTGAGCGAGCCCACTAATTGCTGAAATTTTCGAGACGGCCCCCCACCGTACCTGGCTACACCTGTGGAGCACCCGCGTCATGGTGTGGCCTCACAGGAGGCGGGGGAAGAATCTTGATTCTGGGAACAGGCTGACTGGTGCAGCTTTTTCCCTGTACCCTTGTCTCTGTACAGAAAGGAAGCGCCATTTGTGTCTGTGAGGAAACCTGAGGTAAAATTATTTCTTCCCAGCAGTTGCTGTGGATACGAGGTCCCAGAGACCATCCCCAAATAATTCCTCACCCTTATAAGGCAGAATCTCTATGCGCTTTTTAAGTCAGCATCACCTGTCCAGTGACAGGTCTCTAATACCCTCCTGACAGAATGGACATTACCTTCATTTTGGATGCCAGCCGGCAAAATATCCCTCTGTGCATCCCTCATATATAAGACGACGTCTTTAATATGTTCTCATATTAGCAAACTAGTATGCTTGACAGGGTCACCGACCACGCTGCAGCAGCACGATCTGCAGGTTTCAGTCTAGTACCTGAGTGTGTAAATACAGACTTCAGGATAGCCTCCTGCTTTTTATCAACAGGTACCTTCAAAGTGGCCGTTCCTAAAACGGCCTTGCCACCTTTTTTGACAACCGTGTGAGCGCCTTATCCACCCTAGGGGATATCTCCCAGCGTAACTTATCCACCTGGCGGGAAAGGGTACGCCATCAGTAACTTTTTATAAATTACCAGTTTCTTAACGGGGGAACCCACGCTTTTCACACACTTCATTTATTCATCTGATGGGGGAACAAAATACTGCCTGTTTTTTCTCCCCAAACCTAAAACCCATTTTTAGAGGTGCTTGGGTTAATGTCAGAAATGTATAACACATTTTTTATTGCCGGGATCAAGTCACGGATGTTCCTAGTGGATTGTGTATATGTCTCCACCTTGTCGACACTGGAGTCAGACTCCGTGTCGACATCTGTGTCTGCCATCTGAGAGAGCGGGCGTTTTTGAGCCCCTGATGGCCTTTGAGACGCCTGGGCAGGCGCGGGCTGAGAAGCCGGCTGTCCCACAGCTGTTACGTCATCCACCCTTTTATGTAAGGAGTTGACACTGTCGGTTAATACCTTTCACCTATCCATCCACTCTGGTGTCGGCCCCACAGGGGGCGACATCACATATATCGGCCTCTGTTCTGTCCCATATAGGCCTCCTCATTCAACATGTCGACACAGCCGTACCGACACACCGCAGACACACAGGGAATGCTCTAAACGAGGACAGGACCCACAAAAGCCCTTTGGGGGGACAGAGTGAGAGTATGCCAGCACACACCAGAGCGCTATATAATGCAGGGACTTACTGAGTTATGTCCCCTATAGCTGCTGTTTTTATATATAATGTATTTTGCGCCTAAATTTAGTGCCCCCCCTCTCTTTATTAACCCTTTTCTGTAGTGTAGACTGCAGGGGAGAGCTAGGGAGCTTCCCTCCAGCGGAGCTGTGAGGGAAAATGGCGCCAGTGTGCTGAGGAGATAGGCTCCGCCCCTTTTTCGCGGCCTATTCTCCCGCTTTTTATGGAATTCTGGCAGGGGTATTTACCTCATATATAGCCCCTGGGGCTATATATTGAGGTATTTTAGCCAGCCAAGGTGTTTTTATTGCTGCCTCAGGGCGCCCCCCCCAGCGCCCTGCACCCTCAGTGACCGAAGTATGAAGTGTGTGAGAGGAGCAATGGCGCACAGCTGCAGTGCTGTGCGCTACCTTGGTGAAGACAGAGTCTTCATGCCGCCGATTTTCCGGACCATCTTCTTTCTTCTGGCTCTGTAAGGGGGACGGCGGCGCGGCTCCGGGACCGAACATCAAGGCTGGGCCTGCGGTCGATCCCTCTGGAGCTAATGGTGTCCAGTAGCCTAAGAAGCCCAATCCGGCTGCAAGCAGGCGAGTTTGCTTCTTCTCCCCTTAGTCCCTCGATGCAGTGAGCCTGTTGCCAGCATGTCTCACTGAAAATAGAAAAATCTAAGACTATTACTTTCTAAGAGCTCAGGAGAGCCCCTAGTGTGCATCCAACCTCGGCCGGGCACGAAATCTAACTGAGGCTTGGAGGGGGGTCATGGTGGGAGGAGCCAGTGCACACCAGGTAGTCTAAGATCTTTCTAGAGTGCCCAGCCTCCTTCGGAGCCCGCTATTCCCCATGGTCCTTACGGAGTTCCCAGCATCCACTAGGACGTCAGAGAAATGGGGGAAACCGTCTTTTCTGTTACACCTATAAATGGCGTTTTGCTGTATATATTACCACTGATAGCTTAGCAAGTAGGGCTCAGGGAAAGGGAGATTATATGAGGGGTGGCATCCAGTGTTCCGGTCCCTCCCTGGCGCTGTCCCTGATGCCAGCGAGCCGTTATCCCCCTGTCTCTGTAATAGTCTTATATACTCAGTACTATTATACAGTGCAGGATCATCTTAATCAGTATATACTCAGTACTATTATACAGAGCAGTGTGATCATTATCAGTATATACTCAGTACTATTATACAGAGCAGCGTGACCATTATCAGTATATACTCAGTACTATTATACAGAGCAGTGTGACCGGTATCAGCGTATACTCAGTGTTATAATACAGAGCGGTGTGACCGGTATCAGCGTATATTCAGTATTATTATACAGAGCGGTGTGACCGGTATCAGCGTATACTCAGTATTATTATACAGAGCGGTGTGACCGGTATCAGCGTATACTCAGTATTATTATACAGAGCGGTGTGACCGGTATCAGCGTATACTCAGTATTATTATACAGAGCGGTGTGATCGGTATCAGCGTATACTCAGTGTTATTATACAGAGCGGTGTGACCGGTATCAGCATATACTCAGTGTTATTATACAGAGCGGTGTGACCGGTATCAGCGTATACTCAGTATTATTATACAGAGCGGTGTGACCGGTATCAGCGTATACTCAGTGTTATTATACAGAGCGGTGTGACCGGTATCAGCGTATACTCAGTATTATTATACAGAGCGGTGTGACCGGTATCAGCGTATACTCAGTGTTATTATACAGTGCGGTGTGACCGGTATCAGCATATACTCAGTATTATTATACAGAGCGGGGTGACCGGTATCAGCGTATACTCAGTATTATTATACAGAGCGGTGTGACCGGTATCAGCGTATACTCAGTATTATTATACAGTACGGTGTGACCGGTATCAGCGTATACTCAGTATTATTATACAGAGCGGTGTGTCCGGTATCAGCGTATACTCAGTATTATTATACAGAGCGGTGTGATCGGTATCAGCGTATACTCAGTGTTATTATACAGAGCGGTGTGACCGGTATCAGCGTATACTCAGTATTATTATACAGAGCGGTGTGACCGGTATCAGCGTATTCTCAGTATTATTATACGGAGCGGTGTGACCGGTATCAGCGTATACTCAGTATTATTATACAGAGCGGTGTGACCGGTATCAGCGTATACTCAGTATTATCATACAGTGCGGTGTGACCGGTATCAGCGCATACTCAGTATTATTATACAGAGCGGTGTGACCGGTATCAGCGTATACTCAGTATTATTATACAGAGCGGTGTGACCGGTATCAGCGTATACTCAGTATTATTATACAGAGCGGTGTGACCGGTATCAGCGTATACTCAGTATTATTATACAGAGCAGTGTGACCGGTATCAGCGTATACTCAGTATTATTATACAGAGCGGTGTGACCGGTATCAGCGTATACTCAGTGTTATTATACAGTGCGGTGTGACCGGTATCAGCGTATACTCAGTATTATCATACAGAGCGGTGTGACCAGTATCAGCGTATACTCAGTGTTATTATACAGAGCAGTGTGACCGGTATCAGCGTATACTCAGTATTATTATACAGAGCAGTGTGACCGGTATCAGCGTATACTCAGTGTTATTATACAGAGCGGTGTGACCGGTATCAGCGTATACTCAGTGTTATTATACAGAGCGGTGTGACCGGTATCAGCGTATACTCAGTATTATTACACAGTGCGGTGTGACCGGTATCAGCGTACACTCAGTGTTATAATACAGAGCGGTGTGACCGGTATCAGCGTATACTCAGTATTATTATACAGAGCGGTGTGACCGGTATCAGCGTATACTCAGTATTATTATACAGAGCGGTGTGACCGGTATCAGCGTATATACTCAGTATTATTATACAGAGCGGTGTGACCGGTATCAGTGTATACTCAGTATTATTATACAGTGCGGTGTGACCGGTATCAGCGTATACTCAGTATTATTATACAGAGCGGTGTGACCGGTATCAGCGTATACTCAGTATTATTATACAGGGTGTGACGACCAGTATCAGCGTATACTCAGTGTTATTATACAGAGCGGTGTGACCGGTATCAGCGTATACTCAGTATTATTATACAGTGCGGTGTGACCGGTATCAGCGTATACTCAGTATTATTATACAGAGCAGTGTGACCGGTATCAGCGTATACTCAGTGTTACTATACAGAGCGGTGTGACCAGTATCAGCGTATACTCAGTATTATTATACAGAGCGGTGTGACCGGTATCAGCGTATACTCAGTATTATTATACAGAGCGGTGTGACCGGTATCAGCGTATACTCAGTGTTATTATACAGAGCGGTGTGACCGGTATCAGCGTATACTCAGTATTATTATACAGAGCAGAGTGACCGGTATCAGCGTATACTCAGTATTATTATACAGAGCGGTGTGACCGGTATCAGCGTATACTCAGTATTATTATACAGAGCGGTGTGACCGGTATCAGCGTATACTCAGTATTATTATACAGAGCGGTGTGACCGGTATCAGCGTATACTCAGTATTATTATACAGAGCGGTGTGACCGGTATCAGCGTATACTCAGTGTTATTATACAGAGCGGTGTGACCGGTATCAGCGTATACTCAGTGTTATAATACAGAGCGGTGTGACCGGCATCAGCGTATGCTCAGTATTATTATACAGAGCGGTGTGACCGGCATCAGCGTATGCTCAGTATTATTATACAGAGCGGTGTGACCGGTATCAGCGTATACTCAGTATTATTATACAGAGCGGTGTGACCGGTATCAGCGTATATTCAGTATTATTATACAGAGCGGTGTGACCGGCATCAGCGTATACTCAGTATTATTATACAGAGCTGTGTGACCGGTATCAGCGTATACTCAGTATTATTATACAGAGAGGTGTGACCGGTATCAGCGTATACTCAGTATTATAATACAGAGCGGTGTGACCGGTATCAGCGTATACTCAGTATTATTATACAGAGCGGTGTGACCGGTATCAGCGTATACTCAGTATTATTATACAGAGCGGTGTGACCGGCATCAGCGTATACTCAGTATTATTATACAGAGCGGTGTGACCGGTATCAGCGTATACTCAGTATTATTATACAGAGCGGTGTGACCGGTATCAGCGTATACTCAGTATTATTATACAGAGCGGTGTGACCGGTATCAGCGTATACTCAGTATTATTATACAGAGCGGTGTGACCGGTATCAGCGTATACTCAGTGTTATTATACAGAGCGGTGTGACCGGTATCAGCGTATACTCAGTATTATTATACAGAGCGGTGTGACCGGTATCAGCGTATACTCAGTATTATTATACAGAGCGGTGTGACCGGTATCAGCGTATACTCAGTATTATTATACAGAGCGGTGTGACCGGTATCAGCGTATACTCAGTGTTATTATACAGAGCGGTGTGACCGGTATCAGCGTATACTTAGTATTATTATACAGAGCGGTGTGACCGGTATCAGCGTATACTCAGTATTATTATACAGAGCGGTGTGACCGGCATCAGCGTATACTCAGTGTTATTATACAGAGCGGTGTGACTGGTATCAGCGTATACTCAGTGTTATTATACAGAGCGGTGTGACCGGTATCAGCGTATACTCAGTATTATTATACAGAGCGGTGTGATCGGTATCAGCGTATACTCAGTATTATTATACAGAGCGGTGTGACCGGTATCAGCGTATACTCAGTGTTATTATACAGAGCGGTGTGACCGGTATCAGCGTATACTCAGTATTATTATACAGTGCGGTGTGATCGGTATCAGCGTATACTCAGTATTATTATACAGAGCGGTGTGATCGGTATCAGCGTATACTCAGTATTATTATACAGAGCGGTGTGACCGGCATCAGCGTATACTCAGTGTTATTATACAGAGCGGTGTGACCGGTATCAGCGTATAGTCAGTATTATTATACAGAGCGGTGTGACCGGTATCAGCGTATACTCAGTATTATTATACAGAGCGGTGTGACCGGTATCAGTGTATACTCAGTATTATTATACTGAGCGGTGTGATCGGTATCAGCGTATACTCAGTATTATTATACAGTGCGGTGTGACCGGTATCAGCGTATACTCAGTATTATTATACAGAGCGGTGTGACCGGTATCAGTGTATACTCAGTATTATTATACAGAGGGGTGTGACCGGTATCAGCGTATACTCAGTATTATTATACAGAGCGGTGTGACCGGTATCAGCGTATACTCAGTGTTATTATACAGAGCGGTGTGACCGGTATCAGCGTATACTCAGTGTTATTATACAGTGCGGTGTGACCGGTATCAGCGTATACTCAGTATTATCATACAGAGCGGTGTGACCGGTATCAGCGTATACTCAGTATTATTATACAGAGCGGTGTGACCGGTATCAGCGTATACTCAGTGTTATTATACAGTGCAGTGTGACCGGTATCAGCGTATACTCAGTATTATTATACAGAGCGGTGTGATCGGTATCAGCGTATACTCAGTATTATTATACAGAGCGGTGTGACCGGTATCAGCGTATACTCAGTATTATTATACAGTGCGGTGTGACCGGTATCAGCGTATACTCAGTATTATTATACAGAGCGGTGTGACCGGTATCAGCGTATACTCAGTATTATTATACAGAGCGGTGTGACCGGTATCAGCGTATACTCAGTATTATTATACAGTGCGGTGTGACCAGTATCAGCGTATACTCAGTATTATTATACAGTGCGGTGTGACCGGTATCAGCGTATACTCAGTATTATTATACAGAGCGGTGTGACCGGTATCAGCGTATACTCAGTATTATTATACAGTGCGGTGTGACCGGTATCAGCGTATACTCAGTATTATTATACAGAGCGGTGTGACCGGTATCAGCGTATACTCAGTATTATTATACAGAGCGGTGTGACCGGTATCAGCGTATACTCAGTATTATTATACAGTGCGGTGTGACCGGTATCAGCGTATACTCAGTATTA
The DNA here is from genome assembly GCF_028390025.1 of Pseudophryne corroboree. NCBI lineage: Eukaryota > Metazoa > Chordata > Amphibia > Anura > Myobatrachidae > Pseudophryne > Pseudophryne corroboree. The sequence continues at coordinate 6,522,994 of NC_086449.1, read as the reverse complement.
TTATACAGAGCAGTGTGACCTGTTTCAGCGTATACTCAGTATTACTATACAGAGCGGTGTGACCGGTATCAGCGTATACTCAGTGTTATTATACAGAGCGGTGTGACCGGTATAAGCGTATACTCAGTATTATTATACAGAGCGGTGTGACCGGTATCAGCGTATACTCAGTATTATTATACAGAGCGGTGTGACCGGTATCAGCGTATACTCAGTATTATTATACAGTGGGGTGTGACCGGTATCAGTGTATACTCAGTATTATTATACAGAGCGGTGTGACCGGTATCAGCGTATACTCAGTGTTATTATACAGTGCAGTGTGACCGGTATCAGCGTATACTCAGTATTATTATACAGAGCAGTGTGACCGGTATCAGCGTATACTCAGTATTATTATACAGAGCGGTGTGACCGGTATCAGCGTATACTCAGTATTATAATACAGAGCGGTGTGACCGGTATCAGCGTATACTCAGTATTATTATACAGAGCGGGGTGACCGGTATCAGCGTATACTCAGTGTTATTATACAGAGCGGTGTGACCGGTATCAGCGTATACTCAGTATTATTATACAGAGCGGTGTGACCGGTATCAGCGTATACTCAGTATTATTATACAGAGCGGTGTGACCGGTATCAGCGTATACTCAGTATTATTATACAGAGCGGTGTGACCGGTATCAGCGTATACTCAGTGTTATTATACAGAGCGGTGTGACCGGTATCAGCGTATACTCAGTATTATTATACAGAGCGGTGTGACCGGTATCAGCGTATACTCAGTATTACTATACAGAGCGGTGTGACGGGTATCAGCGTATACTCAGTATTATTATACAGAGCGGTGTGACCGGTATCAGCGTATACTCAGTATTATTATACAGAGCGGTGTGACCGGTATCAGCGTATACTCAGTATTATTATACAGAGCGGTGTGACCGGTATCAGCGTATACTCAGTATTATTATACAGAGCGGTGTGACCGGTATCAGTGTATACTCAGTATAACTATACAGAGCGGTGTGACCGGTATCAGTGTATACTCAGTGTTATTATACAGAGCGGTGTGACCGGTATCAGCGTATACTCAGTATTACTATACAGAGCGGTGTGACGGGTATCAGCGTATACTCAGTATTATTATACAGAGCGGTGTGACCGGTATCAGCGTATACTCAGTATTATTATACAGAGCGGTGTGACCGGTATCAGCGTATACTCAGTGTTATTATACAGAGCGGTGTGACCGGTATCAGCGTATACTCAGTATTATTATACAGAGCGGTGTGACCGGTATCAGCGTATACTCAGTATTATTATACAGAGCGGTGTGACCGGTATCAGCATATACTCAGTATTATTATACAGAGCGGTGTGACCGGTATCAGTATATACTCAGTACTATTATACAGAGCAGTGTGACCATTATCAGTATATACTCAGTACTATTATACAGAGCAGCGTGACCATTATCAGTATATACTCAGTACTATTATACACAGCAGTGTGATCATTATCAGTATATACTCAGTACTATTATACACAGCAGTGTGACCATTATCAGTATATACTCAGTACTATTATACACAGCAGTGTGACCATTATCAGTATATACTCAGTACTATTATACAGTCCAGCGTGATCATTATCAGTATATACTCAGTACTATTATACAGTGCAGCGTGACCATTATCAGTGCATACAGTAAGCGGATAAGGCAGTACATACTCAGTGTCACTGTACGATGCAGCGCCTGTCCTCCAATGGTCTCACGGCAAATGAGCAGTTGATGTGAGGTCGCTGTATTCCAAGAGGATTTCATATCATCGCACAGGAACCCTCCCCTCCCCCCCTCCCCAATATATACCTGCTACATGGTGATCTGTATCAGTGAGGCCCCCCTAACAGTTCATGTTTTCCAGATTTCCTGGGTTTCCTAGCTGGTGCACGGGCACCTTTGGTACTGGCTGGCACATCTGGAAAGATCCACACAGGTAAGGGTACACGGTTAGGGGGACTGAGGAGGCCGTGTGTGGCCCACACTGGCGATACATACGCCCCACCCGCAGCACAGGGCAGAACCGCGTCGGCCATGCTGGAGGTGGCAGTTGGCAGTTGGGGCCTGGCTGTAGCTGTGGGTGGGGGAGGCAGGGACGGGTTATAGAGGATTACTATCATGTATATATACCAATACAGACTAGATACACATAGGCGGACATTAGTAGATGTGATGTCATTGCTCCGATGGAGGAGAGGTCTCAAGCGTTAGAGAAGTTGCCCAAATCAGCCGCTGACTGTAAGTTTAAACACTACGGGGGGGATTTATCAAAGCTTGGAGATAAACTACCAACCAATCAGCTCCTGTCATTTTTCAAACCTGGTCTGTCACATGATAGGTGTGACTTCCGTGGGCCACATACAGCGCTACCCATTCTGTCGCCCGTTAGATATTTTGATCGTGGGAGCGGCAAAACACTTGTCACCATCGATTGCACCATCGAAACCCTACGGCCGGTGCAGTTTCTCCATGCCAGAATGGCCTCCTATGATAACACACCCATAATACGGAGCTTCTCCGCACGTCCCCGCAATACTCCGATATCTACTGCTTTCTGTCCGCCGGCCCTCCCAGCATGCATTGCAGCCGGGTAAATAACCACGCCTAGCCTTCCTCCGTTGTCTGAACATCAGTTTATTCTCATAGTCGATGCAGGGTGCCCGGCCCAGCCGGTGCCCTCTCCCTGCCCTCCGCTGCCCTCTCTATCAAGCCCAGCGCCTCCCACAAGCACTCCTTCTGGAATCTCAGTAGAGGCATCTGCGCCACCAGATCCCTGGTCCTGGTCACTCTCTCCGGGACGCTGGCGCAGCGCCGCAGCTGGTTCAGGCCGTCCTCGCAGGCCTGCGCGTCTTCCTCTTTCATCTCAGCGTCCGAGGACTTACAGCGTCTGTACCGGTGCTCAATGTCGTCCTCCGTGTCGTAACAGGACAGGATGTACAGTTGGTCTCGCGTGGGGCAGATGCCCCGGGCACAGACGGGAACCTGGCAGCGGGCACACAAGTCAACACATGTATCACTGTATATCAGCAATAATAATAATAGTATTAGATGCCCATACTCTGTAATCGCTTACTAACATGCAGCGCTGTACCATCCATTACGCAACCTAGGCCCCTGGTCTAGGGCCCAGTGGGAACTGAGGGGCCCTGGATTATATTAAACAAGTTGAAATGAGCAAGTGTTCTCACATCAGAGCTGCTATATAAGCATTGATAAATTGCCCCTACAGACTCACTGGGGCTGACCCGCTGACACAGGAACCAATCAGACACTTGCATTCATTCTATGACGTGCACTAGAAAGTTATCAGCTCTTTCCTGATTGGCTGCTCTCTGGTTCAGTGCACATTTTCCACCTATCTGTAACATTAGTGAATGATCGGTCTCCCAATGCTGCTACGGCTCTATGGGCAGAGAGGGTTGGCTGGGGTCTCCTCACCTTCATAAGCAGCTTGACGAACGATGGGCTCCCTTTGGGCCATCCAGGAAGGCGTCCACCTGCTCCGCATCCACAGCCGTATATTTCCTTGATAAAGTCCTCACGGGACACGAGAACTAACGTATGGTTCAGGCCACAAAATATATCGACCGGGTTGTTTAAGTAATGGACCTATGGAGGGAAGAGAGAGCACTATGAAGGGGAGAGGACTTCACACGTCTTGTCTACACGTCATAATAACATTATTGGACAACCTTAGTTGAGGCCACCTGGACAATGTCAGGCATGATAAATGAGAAGCGACGTCCGTCATCATCTTCGTTCCTCCGTCCTTCATCCCTTCCCTCATCTGAAGCCGTTCCCCCAATGAGACAATCCCAACCACTTGTAAATCAAGAATTCAGTCTCTGGAGTGGCCAATATTAGGAAGGAAATGAGGGTGGACATCCTCACGGAGAAGGTTCTGTCAATATGACGTATCTCCGGAAGACACTCACCAAGTGCCAGCACTATGGGACATGGCTGTGGTATGGACAACCTGACTTGTAATAATATGACTATAGTTTGGTGGTGTTACAGGTCTCCACAGTCAGAGGAGACACAGAAGTATTTCCGGTGTATTCACAGACTAGGCGTAGGGGTAGCAGCGGAGGACCACCAATGACTTGGCATTACCTGACTGGGTTCTGCTCTATCGATCTTGTCCCAGGTGCCCAGTTGCCCGAAGCGGTTGTTTCCTTGCATGAATATTCTCCCAAACTCATCCACCAATGCCAGGTGGCTGTACCCGAGCGAGCACTGCACCACCTGGAAGACAAACATGGTTCATTGATTAGTGAAGACCTAATATAGTGCCACGCCTCTATGGGGTAACGTGTAGACATGCGGAGGAAGCAGAAAGCGGTGGTAAATTGCCAGATCATTCAGGATCCCTCTTTGCATTCCGGATCTGAAGGTGGAGCTGCTCTAGTACCCACAGCCAAGTGGATGGGGAAGAGCGGACATCGGGTCTTCAGGATGGGTCACTACTAATGTGACAGACATGGAAACTACTGTTTAATGGACCCATTGACGTTGGTGAACAGGCCCCTGGGGCTCTTAGTGTTGGGGTCCTACATTGCAAGGGCTCATCTTCTCGCACTGGGGCATCAAGCTTACACCTACCACCATCATTTGCAGCTTCATTTGTAGCAGGGGAAAAAAGCCCAAATAGGTCTGATTCAACTGCAACAATATAAACTCAGTGGAGGAATTAACCTCGCTAACAGAGTATTAGAGTTCCGGCCTCCTCATTAGAGTCAGCAGCCAGGTCTATTTAAGGGCATCTATGGTTCGTTTTGGCCAGTAGAGCCTGATATTCCCTAAGGCCGGGTACACGCTTGAATGGCGGACAATCAGCACGATGGTCGGGGACCAAGCAACAATGGTCGTACGTACTGTGTAATTCAATGAACGATGGAACGAGATCTCGTTCCGTCCATCATTCAACTGCACCACATCATACATACAGTAACTTCTGATTGGCCGCGCAGCAGGGCCAACCAGAAGTTTTCGTATATGACCCACCGAAGAGCGCAAGACCCGACATAAATTCCTGTCTGTCTTTGGGTAACAATGGGCCTAATTCAGACCTGATCGCAGCAGCAAATTTGTTAGTAGTTGGGCAAAACCATGTGCACTGCAGGTGGGGCAGATGTAACATGTGCAGAGAGAGTTATATTTGGGTGGGGTGTGTTGAAACTGAAATCTAAATTGCAGTGTAAAAATAAAGCAGCCAGTATTTACCCTGCACAGAAACAAAATAACCCACCCAAATCTAACTCTCTCTGCACATGTTACATCTGCCCCACCTGCAGTGCACATGGTTTTGCCCAACTGCTAACAAATTTGCTGCTGCGATCAACTCTGAATTACCTCCCCTGTCATCCCTGGGACAATCGTAGTCTCTTTCCCCCAGCGAGGGTCCCACATGTCTCACACACGGCCTTATACTAATGCTAGCTTGGACATGTCGGTACATTCTGCAACATAAACTACAAAATCTACCTATTATCCAAGTCTACACAACCCGGAATACTAAGGGTAACTTCAAAACCAGCATGATGTCGGCAAAGATGCAGAACCACCTTTAGGAGCATATTTATCAGTATTATTTTTAGTAACAGTTGTTTTCACGCCCGTCTCACATTATTTTAGTATCACACGAATGTACTAATGGCCATTTGGAGGAGAATTCGCACAATTCTCCACGTAGCCCTTAATATTGCATTCTTTTAGTAAGCAGATCTCAATGTGATCTGCTCAAATTTACTAAAATAAAATAGTAAAAAAATATCAGAGGGAGCCCTGTGATAATAACGCCATCTAAAGATGGTGTTATTACCACAGGGCTCCCTCTGATATTTGTTTACAATTTTATTTAGGCTTCCCTCCACTTCTGTTACCCCTGCTCTGCTCGGCACCTGTGACCAGCCTTGTGTGTCTAAATAGACCACAGGCTGACAATAAAAAGTGAAAAAAGAAAATAATACAATAAAACGTCCCTGCAGGCACTGCAGCCAGGGTCCGGCACCCGGCTCCTCCACTATGTGACCCCGGCCAGCTGTGCATGTGAGCCGAGATGCTGTGAAACTCCCGGGCCACCGCCATCTCAGTTTACAGCACCAATCAGATGACTGGGGTCACAGAGCAGGAGCTCAGCGGACCGGATCACCGAGGAGCTTACCAGATCACCTGAGGTAAGTGTTAGCTTAGCAGGTGAGTGGATGCAATGCAAGGGGTGTATGAGCATCTATGTTTTGAATGCAGGGTAGATACTCCCTTCTGCTGCATGCAGCAAACACTGGGCAGCTCTGATTTTGCACAGGACATCAGAACGAAGCTAAGACACGTCCCTTCCCCAATGCTAAATCCCTCTGCACATGTTACATCCAAACGGTAAGCCCACACCTGGACATGTACAGTGCCGGGACCACTGCCCACTCTATGCCTAGTACTACTGCTCCAGTCCCTGTCGGCAATGCTGGTGTTATTGTAGAATCAGCGCTTTCTGCCTCCTCCTCGCGTTTATACTCCTCATATACAGGAAAACTGAGAACGTGCAGGTAAGTTGTTATGCGCTACCTTGCTTGGAAGTGGTATCGTCAGCGGCATCTGCTGGTCCCGGACGTCGAAGCCCTGAAGAGTCCCAAATAAATCTCTGTAGACAGCGGGGGAGTACACCTCAAGATATACAGCGCCGAGATCTGGGGACAGAGCAACAGGGACACGTGAACCAATCTTCCTCATCACCCTGGGGTGTGACAGGCCCGGGACTCCTGTCTGTCCGTGTCCCTAGGGATCACTTACCCTCCTGGGCGATACTCAGTAATACGTGCCCAGGGCGTTAATAGTTACATTACCCTATCAGCGGGCCAGTCTCTAGCAGCAGTAAGTCATATACAGTATATACCTGAGACTAGGCTCCTTCCTTCTGTCTGTGTCACCCTGCAGGGGGAGGGGCGGGCTCATAGCTCCCTTCTGTCTGTGTCACTGTGTCACCCTGCAGGGGGAGGGGCGGGCTCATAGCTCCCTTCTGTCTGTGTCACCCTGCAGGGGGAGGGGCAGGCTCATAGCACCCTTCTGTCTGTGTCACCCTGTAGGGGGAGGGGCAGGCTCATAGCTCCCTTCTGTCTGTGTCACCCTGTAGGGGGAGGGGCAGGCTCATAGCTCCCTCCTGTCTGTGTCACCCTGCAGGGGGAGGGGCAGGCTCATAGCTCCCTTCTGTCTGTGTCACCCTGTAGTGGGAGGGGCAGGCTCATAGCTCCCTTCTGTCTGTGTCACCCTGTAAGGGGAGGGGCAGGCTCATAGCTCCCTCCTGTCTGTGTCACTGTGTCACCCTGCAGGGGGAGGGGCAGGCTCATAGCTCCCTTCTGTCTGTGTCACTGTGTCACCCTGTAGGGGGAGGGGCAGGCTCATAGCTCCCTTCTGTCTGTGTCACCCTGTAGGGAGAGGGGCAGGCTCATAGCTCCCTTCTGTCTGTGTCACCCTGTAGGGGGAGGGGCAGGCTCATATCTCCCTCCTGTCTGTGTCACCCTGCAGGGGCAGGCTCATAGCTCCCTTCTGTCTGTGTCACCCTGTAGGGGGAGGGGCAGGCTCATAGCTCCCTTCTGTCTGTGTCACCCTGTAAGGGGAGGGGCAGGCTCATAGCTCCCTCCTGTCTGTGTCACCCTGTGGTGGGAGGGGCAGGCTCTTCCATTATTTTACCTCATACAGTACTTATCTAGGAGACGCCCGGACAGGAGACGCTGCTTGGCACTTCAGGAGGCAAGGTCAGGTCGTCACGTCATTAGGCCCACCCCCAAAATGATTGCAAATTATGCAAATTTGCGCCTTCTAGCCCGCCCCCTCCATTCGATGCCGGGATTCCCCTACTAATCTCCTTATCCTGTCTGCGTCACTAGAAAGTGGGCGGGATGCGGGAGACGGGGCCACTCTTTCGTGGGTGCGGGGGGCTGCCCGTCACATCATGAGTCTCCCGCAGGAGAGCCGGTAGGTATGACTTACCTGTGATGTAGATGACGCTGCTCTGATTACTGCACATCTGTGCCACGGTGACATCTGACAGACTCCAGGACACTCTGCGGATGGACAACTGGATGGTGTAAGATCTCGGCAGGTCCAGCTGCGTCTCATTTATCTCCAGGCTGTAAACCTTTCCATCTCCTAGAGAGAAACCAATGATCAGTGTCTCACCTCTCTGCGTGCTGGGGCCGAGGTCATGTCCCCTATCTATTATTCCAGCTCCTTGCTATGGCGGGCAGTATACAATGGGGTAACGGGCGCTACACAACGGTTCTCCGCCTGCTGCCAAATCTCCAGCAACCTTGACTGTGAGACCAACGACCTTCCCACCATCCGCAATCTCACTCTGATGGACGCTATGTATGGGGTTTCCCTATCAGCAGCCAATCCGTGGTCTCTACCCACTCTCACCGACGCCACTCGCCCATCAGACCCTCATGGACTCTGAGAGTGCACTGCATTCTGCAGCCACAAACCTTTGCAGTCTTACTATTACTATATATACCCCTGAGGAAATCTGTTGTACACAGACGAAACCCGTTGGGCGGACATGATTTGTGGCCCACGGAATCCCAAGGGGGCAGCACACATCCCTGGATCAACAGAACCCAGCCGGTATTGCTGGACAGGGCCACCGTGCAGCCAAGAGGCCCATACTTTTCTCTGGGAACACATTAGTAAACATACTGGCCTCCATGCAGAGTTAAATGCAAGCTCCTTTGCGGAGTTCAGCTTTGCATTTTCCCCAGAACCAAGCGAACGCTGCTACAGGTGACGCAGAACCGCAGGCATTTCAATTGCACCCTCTGATAGGTGGAACTAGGAGTAACATTGCGTTCTCCTGTCGACTAAATTCAATGAGGGTGTGTCGTGGAGCTGACAGGGGCAAGCTGACCACACAACGAAGCACCCGACGGAGCAATTGTCGCGGACTTGCGCCCAACTCTCATCCACATTGATAGAAATGCATTTATATTACACACAAACCCCCCTCCCCCTTCCCCCCAAACAAGTCCACCGGTGGGACCAGCCACAACATCTAGCACCTGAAAGTAGCAGCAGCAGTCTGTCCGTCTCCGGTCCAAGTAGAGCGAGCTGTTGGAGCCTCATGGTCGGATGGAAGGTCATCCTGAAGACTCTCTGTCCCGTGTTCTGTCTGTAGACCTCCACGCAGTCACACTCTCCGGAGCCTTGCGCAGTGCCCGGCAGCCTCTCCAGCTCTTGCGATACAAGCACGTAGATATACTTGCGGTAAACGACGTCATTCCTCGGGTCACTGGAGAACTGCAGGATATTATTACTATCCTTTATTTATATGGCGCCACAAGGGTTCCGCAGCGCCCAATTACAGAGTACATAAATAATCAAACAGGAAAACAGCAACTTACAGTTGATGACAGTATAGGACAAGTACAGGGTAAATACACATAGTTACATCAGCAGATGACACTGGAATAAGTATCAGGTGGCAGAAGACTGCGGCATTTGGTCCAGTTGAAGATTATTAAAGTAAGACAAATGATAAGCACATGAGGGAAGAGGGCCCTGCTCGTGAGAGCTTACAATCTAAAGGGGAGGGGTAGACAGACAGGGGTGACACAGATGGGGTACATAGAGAGCGTGGTACAGAGGGTTAGGATGAGATTTGGCTGGGTTTGGTAAAGAAGTGGGTCTTGAGAGCCCGTTTGTAGTTCTGTAGAGAGGTGGAGAGTCTGAGGGGGAGAGGTAAGGAATTCCAGAGAATTGGAGCAGCACGTGAGAAAATAAGATTTTACTTACCGATAAATCTATTTTTCGTAGTCCGTAGTGGATGCTGGGGACTCCGTCAGGACCATGGGGATTAGCGGCTCCGCAGGAGACAGGGCACAAAAATAAAGCTTTAGGATCAGGTGGTGTGCACTGGCTCCTCCCCCTATGACCCTCCTCCAAGCCTCAGTTAGGATACTGTGCCCGGACGAGCGTACACAATAAGGAAGGATTTTGAATCCCGGGTAAGACTCATACCAGCCACACCCTTCACACTGTACAACTTGTGATCTGAACCCAGTTAACAGTATGACAAACGTAGGAGCCTCTGAACAGACGGCTCACAACAATAACAACCCGATTTTTTTGTAACAATAACTATGTACAAGTATTGCAGACAATCCGCACTTGGGATGGGCGCCCAGCATCCACTACGGACTACGAGAAATAGATTTATCGGTAAGTAAAATCTTATTTTCTCTGACGTCCTAGTGGATGCTGGGGACTCCGTCAGGACCATGGGGATTATACCAAAGCTCCCAAACGGGCGGGAGAGTGCGGATGACTCTGCAGCACCGAATGAGAGAACTCCAGGTCCTCTTTAGCCAGGGTATCAAATTTGTAGAATTTTACAAACGTGTTCTCCCCCGACCACTTAGCTGCTCGGCAGAGTTGTAATGCCGAGACCCCTCGGGCAGCCGCCCAGGATGAGCCCACCTTCCTTGTGGAATGGGCCTTGACAGATTTTTGGCTGTGGCAGGCCTGCCACAGAATGTGCAAGCTGAATTGTACTACAAATCCAACGAGCAATCGTCTGCTTAGAAGCAGGAGCACCCAGCTTGTTGGGTGCATACAGTATAAACAGCGAGTCAGATTTTCTGACTCCAGCCGTCCTTGAAATATATATTTTCAATGCCCTGACAACGTCCAGCAACTTGGAATCCTCCAAATCGCTAGTAGCCGCAGGCACCACAATAGGCTGGTTCAGGTGAAACGCTGACACCACCTTAGGCAGAAAATGAGGACGCGTCCGCAGTTCTGCCCTGTCCGAATGGAAAATCAGATATGGGCTTTTATACGATAAAGCCGCCAATTCTGACACTCTCCTGGCTGAAGCCAGGGCCAGTAGCATGGTTACTTTCCATGTAAGATATTTCAAATCCACCGATTTGAGTGGCTCAAACCAATGGGATTTGAGAAAATCCAAAACTACATTAAGGTCCCACGGAGCCACTGGGGGCACAACCGGGGGCTGTATATGTAGTACTCCTTTTACAAAAGTCTGGACTTCAGGAACTGAAGCCAATTCTTTCTGGAAGAAAATCGACAGGGCCGAAATTTGAACCTTAATGGACCCCAACTTGAGGCCCATAGACAATCCTGTTTGCAGGAAATGTAGGCATCGACCCAATTGAAATTCCTCCGTGGGGCCTTCCTGGCCTCGCACCACGCAACATATTTTCTCCAAATGCGGTGATAATGTTGTGCAGTCACCTCCTTCCTGGCTTTTACCAGTGTAGGAATGACCTCTTCCGGAATGCCCTTTTCCCTTAGAATTCGGCGTTCAACCGCCATGCCGTCAAACGCAGCCGCGGTAAGTCTTGGAATAGACACGGTCCCTGCTGAAGCAGGTCCCGTCTTAGAGGTAGAGGCCACGGATCTTCCCTGAGCATCTCCTGAAGTTCCGGGTACCAAGTTCTTCTTGGCCAATCCGGAGCCACGAGTATCGTTCTTACTCCCCTTTGCCGTATAATTCTCAGTACTTTTGGTATGAGAGGCAGAGGAGGAAACACATACACTGACTGGAACACCCACGGTGTTACCAGAGCGTCCACAGCTATTGCCTGAGGGTCTCTTGACCTGGCGCAATACCTGTCCAGTTTTTTGTTGAGGCGAGACGCCATCATGTCCACCTTTGGTTTTTCCCAACGGTTCACAATCATGTGGAAGACTTCTGGATGAAGTCCCCACTCTCCCGGGTGTAGATCGTGTCTTCTGTTTACGTGGGCGACTGCCGTGATGTTGTCCGACTGGATCAACACCGGCTGACCCTGAAGCAGGGGTTTTGCCAGGCTTAGAGCATTGTAAATCGCTCTTAGCTCCAGTATATTTATGTGAAGAGACATCTCCAGGCTTGACCATACTCCCTGGAAGTTTCTTCCCTGTGTGACCGCTCCCCAGCCTCTCAGACTGGCATCCGTGGTCACCAGGACCCAGTCCTGTATGCCGAATCTGCGGCCCTCTAACAGATGAGCACTCTGCAACCACCACAGAAGAGACACCCTTGTCCGTGGCGATAAGGTTATCCGCTGATGCATCTGCAGATGCGATCCGGACCATTTGTCCAGCAGATCCCACTGAAAAGTTCGTGCGTGGAATCTGCCGAATGGAATCGCTTCGTAAGAAGCCACCATCTTTCCCAGGACTCTTGTGCATTGATGCACAGACACTTTCCCTGGTTTTAGGAGGTTCCTGACAAGTTCGGATAACTCCCTGGCTTTCTCCTCCGGAAGAAACACCTTTTTCTGAACCGTGTCCAGAATCATTCCCAGGAACAGCAGACGTGTCGTCGGGGTCAATTGAGATTTTGGAAAATTCAGAATCCACCCGTGCTGTTGGAGCACTACTTGAGTTAGTGCTACTACGTCCCCCAGCTGTTCCCTGGACCTTGCCCTTATCAGGAGATCGTCCAAGTAAGGGATAATTAATACGCCTTTTCTTCGCAGAAGAAACATCATTTCGGCCATTACCTTGGTAAAGACCCGAGGTGCCGTGGACAATCCAAACGGCAGCGTCTGAAACTGATAATGACAGTTTTGCACCACGAACCTGAGGTACCCTTGATGTGAAGGGCAAATTGGGACATGCAGGTAAGCATCCTTGATGTCCAGGGACACCATAAAGTCCCCTTCTTCCAGATTCGCTATCACTGCTCTGAGTGACTCCATCTTGAACTTGAATTTTTGTATGTACAGGTTCAAAGATTTCAGATTTAGAATAGGTCTTACCGAGCCGTCCGGCTTCGGTACCACAAATAGTGTGGAATAATACCCCTTTCCCTGTTGTAGGAGGGGTACCTTGACTATCACCTGCTGAGAATACAGCTTGTGAATGGCTTCCAATACCGTCGCCCTGTCTGAGGGAGACGTTGGCAGAGCAGACTTTAGGAACCGGCGAGGGGGAGACTTCTCGAATTCCAACCTGTAACCCTGAGATATTATCTGCAGGATCCAGGGGTCCACCTGTGAGTGAGCCCACTGTGCGCTGAAATTCTTGAGTCGACCCCCCACCGCCCCTGAGTCCGCTTGTAAAGCCCCAACGTCATGCTGAGGGCTTTGCAGAAGCCGGGGAGGGCTTCTGCTCCTGGGAGGGAGCTGCTTGGTGCACTCTCTTACCCTTTCCTTTGCCTCGGGGCAAATATGACTGTCCTTTCGCCCGCTTGTTCCTATAGGAACGAAAGGACTGCGGCTGAAAAGACGGTGTCTTTTTCTGTTGGGAGTGGACCTGAGGTAAAAAGGTGGATTTCCCGGCTGTTGCCGTGGCCACCAAATCCGATAGACCGACCCCAAATAATTCCTCCCCCTTATACGGCAATACTTCCATATGCCGTTTGGAATCCGCATCACCTGACCATTGTCGCGTCCATAAACTTCTTCTGGCAGATATGGACATCGCACTTACTCTCGATGCCAGAGTGCAAATATCCCTCTGAGCATCTCGCATATAAAGAAAAGCATCCTTTAATTGCTCTAAAGTCAATAAAATACTGTCCCTATCTAGGGTATCAATATTTTCAGTCAGGGAATCCGACCAAACCACCCCAGCACTGCACATCCATGCAGAGGCGATGGCTGGTCGCAGTATAACACCAGTATGAGTGTATATACTTTTCAGGGTAGTTTCCAGCCTCCTATCCGCTGGATCCTTGAGGGCGGCCGTTTCAGGAGACGGTAACGCCACTTGTTTTGATAATGGTGTGAGCGCCTTATCCACCCTAGGGGGTGTTTCCCAGCGCGCCCTAACCTCTGGCGGGAAAGGATATAATGCCAATAACTTCTTTGAAATTAGCAGTTTTCTATCGGGGTTAACCCACGCTTCATCACACACTTCATTCAATTCGTCTGATTCAGGAAAAACTACAGGTAGTTTTTTCAGACCCCACATAATACCCCTTTTTGTGGTACATGCAGTATCAGAGATATGCAAAGCCTCCTTCATTGCCGTGATCATATAACGTGTGGCCCTACTGGAAAATACGTTTGTTTCTTCACCGTCGACACTAGATTCGGTGTCCGTGTCTGGGTCTGTGTCGACCGACTGAGGTAAAGGGCGTTTTACAGCCCCTGACGGTGTCTGAGACGCCTGTACAGGTACTAACTGGTTTGCCGGCCGTCTCATGTCGTCAACTGATTTTTGTAATGTGCTGACATTATCACGTAATTCCATAAACAAAGCCATCCATTCCGGTGTCGACTCCCTAGGGGGTGACATCACCATTACCGGCAATTGCTCCGCCTCCACACCAACATCGTCCTCATACATGTCGACACACACGTACCGACACACAGCAGACACACAGGGAATGCTCTTATCGAAGACAGGACCCCACTAGCCCTTTGGGGAGACAGAGGGAGAGTTTGCCAGCACACACCCAAGCGCTATAAATATATAGGAACAACCCTATAGAAGTGTTGTCTCCCTTATAGCAGCTTAATATATATCAAAAAATGCCAAAAAAGTGCCCCCCCCCTCTCTGTTTTACCCTGTTTCTGTAGTGCAGTGCAGGGGAGAGTCCTGGGAGCCTTCCTCGCAGCGGAGCTGAGCAGGAAAATGGCGCTGTGTGCTGAGGAGATAGGCCCCGCCCCCTATTTCGGCGGGCTCTTCTCCGGAGTTTGTGAGACCTGGCAGGGGTTAAATACATCCATATAGCCCCAGGGGCTATATGTGATGTATTTTTTAGCCAGAACAAGGTATTCTCATTGCTGCCCAGGGCGCCCCCTGCAGCGCCCTGCACCCTCCGTGACCGCTGGTGTGAAGTGTGTGACAACAATGGCGCACAGCTGCAGTGCTGTGCGCTACCTCATGAAGACTGAAAAGTCTTCTGCCGCCGGTTTCTGGACCTCTTCGCTTTTCGGCATCTGTAAGGGGGTCGGCGGCGCGGCTCCGGGACCGGACTCCATGGCTGGGCCTGTGTTCGATCCCTCTGGAGCTAATGGTGTCCAGTAGCCTAAGAAGCCAATCCATCCTGCACGCAGGTGAGTTCACTTCTTCTCCCCTAAGTCCCTCGTTGCAGTGAGCCTGTTGCCAGCAGGACTCACTGTAAAATAAAAAACCTAAAAACTTTTTCTAAGCAGCTCTTTAGGAGAGCCACCTAGATTGCACCCTGCTCGGACGGGCACAAAAACCTAACTGAGGCTTGGAGGAGGGTCATAGGGGGAGGAGCCAGTGCACACCACCTGATCCTAAAGCTTTATTTTTGTGCCCTGTCTCCTGCGGAGCCGCTAATCCCCATGGTCCTGACGGAGTCCCCAGCATCCACTAGGACGTCAGAGAAATCTTGGCGGTAGGAGTGGGAGGAGGTAATCAGTAGACAGGAGAGTCGTCCGTGCATTAGCAGAGTGAAGAGGACGGGTGGGAGTGTAAAGGGAGATAAGGTCAGAGATGTAGATGGGAGAGGAGTGGGTGAGGGCTTTGTAGGTGAGTGTGAGAAGTTTGAATTGGATTCTGAAAGGGAAGGGAAGCCAGTGAAGGGTCTTGTAGGAGAGAAGAGGTGGATGTAGTGCGTTTGGTGAGGAAGATGACCCGGACAGCAGCATTGAGGATAGATTAGAGTAGAGAGAAGTGTCAGGAATGCCAGTCAGGAGGAGATTACAGTAGTCCAGTCTGGAGATGACCAGTGAGTGGATAAGGGTCTTAGTACCATCCTGGGTGAGAAAGGGGCTGATCCTGGAAATATTTGTGAGATGGAAGCGGCAGGACTGTGATAGGTGCTGAATGTGTGGTATGAAGAAGAGGGAGGAGTCAAGGATTACTTCAAGACAGCGCACTTGGGGGGGGGGAAGGGGCTAGAGGAGCTAGTCGTCCCAGCAATAGATAATGAGATTGTAGTAGGTGAGGTTATGCGGGAGGGAGAGAAGATGATCAGCTCGGTCTTAGACATGTTAAGTTTAAGAAAGCGCTGGGACATCCAGGTAGAGACAGCAGAGCGTCAGTTGGAGATACGAGTGAGGAGAGCAGGAGAGAGATCAGGGGAGGAAAGGTAGATCTGAGTGTCATTTGCATAGAGGTGATATGGGAGAAGAATGTGAGGAGGAGAAAGTGCACTGAGTCAGTGAGTGGACACTGGAGAGGACAGTGGGTAATGGGTGGGAGGTAAGATGGGGGGGTAGGGGGGGGGGACTCGTGGCTTCAGAAGGGCATTATGGGTTTCCTACCAGATAACCTGGAGATGAAGTATGATATTATCAGCAGCAGGAGGCCCAGATCAGAGCAGAGAATGGAATGGGATAAATGTCATTTTCTTTTCCCACCCAACTGTTCACAAAGTGCGGAATCTTTTCTTCCAATATAACAATCGCCCTAACCTGAATGTAATGCTATGGCCACTTCCCACGGCTTCACCTCTGCACACAGACATTCCACCCCAGGGTCTCAGCATGGACTACTGAGATGGAAGGGAGGACTGAAGAGTGGAAAGTGCTGGAGTGATGCCTGGCAAGGGTGCAATATCTCCAAGATAGCTACCCAAATATGAAACTGCCCCAGGAGAGGTCTGGACTGCAGCTCCAATGGATGACAGGGAGGGGTGTTTGGAGCCAGTGGTCCAGATGTTAACCCACTGTGCCGCTAGCATTTGGTGTTGACCAAGTTTGTGAGGTCTAATAGGAACGCCTCAAGAGAGTGATGGACATTACATTGTTGGAGGTGCAACAGACTAGCAGAGGCAGGAGAGGCTCAGCACAGCTCACCGAAGACCTTCTGATATGTTGAATTAAATGCGGCAAAGGAGTGAGGCCCAAGTTAGAGTCACTTTAGAGCACTCCAGTGTAAATTTACAATGCGGCAGCATGGATTGAACCATATATCGATGCAGGTGACCCCTGAGGATGCCACGGCCACAAGGTGGCAAGGGAGAATACAGGACAGGGGCAGGAAAAGATGCAAGAACAGAATCAGCACCAGACCCAAGATGCAGCAAGACGGGGCCCCAGGTGCGCAGGCAGGCAAGGTGCAGCAAGACGGGCTCCAGGTGCGCAGGCAGGCAAGGTGCAGTAAGACGGGCTCCAGGTGCGCAGGCAGGCAAGGTGCAGCAAGATGGGGCTCCAGGTGCGCAGGCAGGCAAGGTGCAGCAAGACGGGGCCCCAGGTGCGCAGGCAGGCAAGGTGCAGCAAGACGGGGCCCCAGGTGCGCAGGCAGGCAAGGTGCAGCAAGACGGGCTCCAGGTGCGCAGGCAGGCAAGGTGCAGCAAGACGGGGCCCCAGGTGCGCAGGCAGGCAAGGTGCAGCAAGACGGGGCCCCAGGTGCGCAGGCAGGCAAAGTGCAGCAAGACGGGCTCCAGGTGCGCAGGCAGGCAAGGTGCAGCAAGACGGGCTCCAGGTGCGCAGACAGGCAAGATGCAGCAAGACGTGCTCCAGGTGCGCAGGCACGCAAGATGCAGCAAGACGGGGCCCCAGGTGCGCAGGCAGGCAAGGTGCAGCAAGACGTGCTCCAGGTGCGCAGGCAGGCAAGGTGCAGCAAGACGTGCTCCAGGTGCGCAGGCAGGCAAGGTGCAGCAAGACGGGGCTCCAGGTGCGCAGGCAGGCAAGGTGCAGCAAGACGGGCTCCAGGTGCGCAGGCAGGCAAGATGCAGCAAGACGGGGCCCCAGGTGCGCAGGCAGGCAAGGTGCAGCAAGACGGGGCCCCAGGTGCGCAGGCAGGCAAGGTGCAGCAAGACGGGCTCCAGGTGCGCAGGCAGGCAAGGTGCAGCAAGATGGGGCCCCAGGTGCGCAGGCAGGCAAGGTGCAGCAAGACGGGCTCCAGGTGCGCAGACAGGCAAGGTGCAGCAAGACGTGCTCCAGGTATGCAGGCAGGCAAGGTGCAGCAAGACGGGCTCCAGGTGCGCAGGAAGGCAAGATGCAGCAAGACGGGCTCCGGGTGCGCAGGCAGGCAAGATGCAGCAAGACGGGCTCCAGGTGCGCAGGAAGGCAAGATGCAGCAAGACGGGCTCCAGGTGCGCAGGCAGGCAAGATGCAGCAAGACGGGGCCCCAGGTGCGTAGGCAGGCAAGGTGCAGCAAGACGGGGCCCCAGGTGCGCAGGAAGGCAAGATGCAGCAAGACGGGCTCCAGGTGCGCAGGCAGGCAAGATGCAGCAAGACGGGCTCCAGGTGCGCAGGAAGGCAAGGTGCAGCAAGACGGGCTCCAAGTGCGCAGGCAGGCAAGGTGCAGCAAGACGGGGCCCCAGGTGCGCAGGCAGGCAAGGTGCAGCAAGACGTGCTCCAGGTGCGCAGGCAGGCAAGGTGCAGCAAGACGGGGCCCCAGGTGCGCAGGCAGGCAAGGTGCAGCAAGACGGGGCCCCAGGTGCGCAGGCAGGCAAGGTGCAGCAAGACGTGCTCCAGGTGCGTAGGCAGGCAAGGTGCAGCAAGACGGGTTCCAGGTACGTAGGCAGGCAAGATGCAGCAAGACGGGCTCCAGGTGCGCAGGCAGGCAAGGTGCAGCAAGACGGGCTCCAGGTGCGCAGACAGGCAAGATGCAGCAAGTCGGGCTCCAGGTATGCAGGCAGGCAAGATGCAGCAAGACGGGGCTCCAGGTGCGCAGGCAGGCAAGGTGCAGCAAGATGGGGCCCCAGGTGCGCAGGCAGGCAAGGTGCAGCAAGACGGGCTCCAGGTGCGCAGGCAGGCAAGATGCAGCAAGACGGGGCTCCAGGTGCGCAGGCAGGCAAGGTGCAGCAAGACGGGCTCCAGGTGCGCAGGCAGGCAAGGTGCAGCAAGACGGGCTCCAGGTGCGCAGGCAGACAAGGTGCAGCAAGACGGGGCTCCAGGTATGCAGGCAGGCAAGGTGCAGCAAGACAGGGCCCTAGGTGCGCAGGCAGGCAAGGTGCAGCAAGACGGGCTCCAGGTATGCAGACAGGCAAGATGCAGCAAGACGGGGCTCCAGGTGCGCAGGCAGGCAAGGTGCAGCAAGACGGGGCCCCAGGTGCGCAGGCAGGCAAGGTGCAGCAAGACGGGCTCCAGGTATGCAGGAAGGCAAGATGCAGCAAGACGGGGCTCCAGGTGCGCAGGCAGGCAAGATGCAGCAAGACGGGGCCCCAGGTGTGCAGGCAGGCAAGGTGCAGCAAGACGGGCTCCAGCTACGCAGGCAGGCAAGGTGCAGTAAGATGGGGCTCCAGGTGCGCAGACAGGCAAGGTGCAGCAAGACGGGGCCCCAGGTGTGCAGGCAGGCAAGGTGCAGCAAGACGGGCTCCAGCTACGCAGGCAGGCAAGGTGCAGCAAGACGGGGCCCCAGGTGCGCAGGCAGGCAAGGTGCAGCAAGACGGGCTCCAGGTATGCAGGCAGGCAAGGTGCAGCAAGACGGGCTCCAGGTATGCAGGCAGGCAAGATGCAGCAAGACGGGGCCCCAGGTGCGCAGGCAGGCAAGGTGCAGCAAGACGGGGCCCCAGGTGCGCAGGCAGGCAAGATGCAGCAAGACGGGCTCCAGGTGCGTAGGCAGGCAAGATGCAGCAAGACGGGCTCCAGGTGCGCAGGCAGGCAAGGTGCAGCAAGACGGGCTCCAGGTGCGCAGGCAGGCAAGATGCAGCAAGACGGGCTCCAGGTGCGCAGGCAGGCAAGGTGCAGTAAGACGGGCTCCAGGTACGCAGGCAGGCAAGGTGCAGCAAGACGTGGCCCCAGGTGCGCAGGCAGGCAAGGTGCAGCAAGACGTGGCCCCAGGTGCGCAGGCAGGCAAGGTGCAGCAAGACGGGTTCCAGGTACGTAGGCAGGCAAGATGCAGCAAGACGGGCTCCAGGTACGTAGGCAGGCAAGGTGCAGCAAGACGGGCTCCAGGTGCGTAGGCAGGCAAGATGCAGCAAGACGGGCTCCAGGTGCGCAGGCAGGCAAGGTGCAGCAAGACGGGCTCCAGGTACGCAGGCAGGCAAGATGCAGCAAGACGGGCTCCAGGTGCGCAGGCAGGCAAGGTGCAGCAAGACGGGCTCCAGGTACGCAGGCAGGCAAGGTGCAGCAAGACGTGGCCCCAGGTGCGCAGGCAGGCAAGGTGCAGCAAGACGTGGCCCCAGGTGCGCAGGCAGGCAAGGTGCAGCAAGACGGGTTCCAGGTACGTAGGCAGGCAAGATGCAGCAAGACGGGCTCCAGGTGCGCAGGCAGGCAAGGTGCAGCAAGACGGGCTCCAGGTGCGCAGGCAGGCAAGGTGCAGCAAGACGGGTTCCAGGTACGTAGGCAGGCAAGATGCAGCAAGACGGGCTCCAGGTGCGCAGGCAGGCAAGGTGCAGCAAGACGGGCTCCAGGTGCGCAGACAGGCAAGATGCAGCAAGACGGGGCTCCAGGTGCGCAGGCAGGCAAGATGCAGCAAGACGGGCTCCAGGTGTGTAGGCAGGCAAGGTGCAGCAAGACGGGGCTCCAGGTATGCAGGCAGGCAAGGTGCAGCAAGACGGGGCCCCAGGTGCGCAGGCAGGCAAGGTGCAGCAAGACGGGCTCCAGGTGCGCAGGCAGGCAAGATGCAGCAAGACGGGGCTCCAGGTGCGCAGGCAGGCAAGGTGCAGCAAGACGGACTCCAGGTATGCAGACAGGCAAGATGCAGCAAGACGGGGCTCCAGGTGCGCAGGCAGGCAAGGTGCAGCAAGACGGGCTCCAGGTATGCAGGCAGGCAAGGTGCAGCAAGACGGGGCCCCAGGTGCGCAGGCAGGCAAGGTGCAGCAAGACGGGCTCCAGGTATGCAGACAGGCAAGATGCAGCAAGACGGGGCTCCAGGTGCGCAGGCAGGCAAGGTGCAGCAAGACGGGGCCCCAGGTGCGCAGGCAGGCAAGGTGCAGCAAGACGGGCTCCAGGTATGCAGGAAGGCAAGATGCAGCAAGACGGGGCTCCAGGTGCGCAGGCAGGCAAGATGCAGCAAGACGGGGCCCCAGGTGTGCAGGCAGGCAAGGTGCAGCAAGACGGGCTCCAGCTACGCAGGCAGGCAAGGTGCAGTAAGATGGGGCTCCAGGTGCGCAGACAGGCAAGGTGCAGCAAGACGGGGTCCCAGGTGTGCAGGCAGGCAAGGTGCAGCAAGACGGGCTCCAGCTACGCAGGCAGGCAAGGTGCAGCAAGACGGGGCCCCAGGTGCGCAGGCAGGCAAGGTGCAGCAAGACGGGCTCCAGGTATGCAGGCAGGCAAGGTGCAGCAAGACGGGCTCCAGGTATGCAGGCAGGCAAGATGCAGCAAGACGGGGCCCCAGGTGTGCAGGCAGGCAAGGTGCAGCAAGACGGGGCCCCAGGTACGCAGGCAGGCAAGGTGCAGCAAGACGGGCTCCAGGTATGCAGGCAGGCAAGGTGCAGCAAGACGGGGCCCCAGGTACGCAGGCAGGCAAGATGCAGCAAGAAGGGCTCCAGGTGCGCAGGCAGGCAAGGTGCAGCAAGACGGGGCCCCAGGTACGCAGGCAGGCAAGGTGCAGCAAGACGGGCTCCAGGTATGCAGGCAGGCAAGGTGCAGCAAGAAGGGCTCCAGGTGCGCAGGCAGGCAAGGTGCAGCAAGATGGGCTCCAGGTGCGCAGGCAGGCAAGATGCAGCAAGACGGGCTCCAGGTGCGTAGGCAGGCAAGGTGCAGCAAGACGGGCTCCAGGTACGTAGGCAGGCAAGATGCAGCAAGACGGGCCCCAGGTGCGCAGGCAGGCAAGGTGCAGCAAGACGGGCTCCAGGTACGCAGGCAGGCAAGGTGCAGCAAGACGGGCTCCAGGTACGCAGGCAGGCAAGGTGCAGCAAGACGGGGCCCCAGGTGCGCAGGCAGGCAAGATGCAGCAAGACGGGCTCCAGGTGCGCAGGCAGGCAAGATGCAGCAAGACGGGCTCCAGGTATGCAGGCAGGCAAGATGCAGCAAGACGGGCTCCAGGTATGCAGGCAGGCAAGATGCAGCAAGACGGGCTCCAGGTATGCAGGCAGGCAAGATGCAGCAAGACGGGCTCCAGGTATGCAGGCAGGCAAGGTGCAGCAAGACGGGCTCCAGGTATGCAGACAGGCAAGATGCAGCAAGATGGGCTCCAGGTGCGCAGGCAGGCAAGATGTATAGCCGCACGGAGAACACGCGGCCTGAGCAGGAGGGAGGAGTGACCGGAGCCAGCTGAGGACAGCGGTATGGGATGATGTAAATTGCCAGGATTAAGTCTCGCAATACTGTTTCCAGTGACTGCACCAGGAGACCGCGTATTGGTGGGCGGTGTATATGCGGGAGTCAGTGACAGGGGTAAGAGTTGCAGGAATACAGAGTCGCATTGTCACAGATGAAACATAAGTTAGCAGCACAGTTGGTGTAGTGGTTAGCACTGCTGCCTAACAGCACTAAGGTTTTCGGGTTTGATTCCTACCATGTCCCTAACTGTGTGGCGTTTGCTGGCGTGGGTTTCCTCTGGGTTCTCCGATTTCCCCCCACAACCCAAATATGTACTTGGTTGTGTGTGTGTGTGTGTGTGTGTGTGTGTGTGTGTGTGTGTGTGTGTGTGTGTGTGTGTGTGTGACATACAACAGGAGTAATAACATCTCCCAGGCTTCGGTCTTACATCTTTGACGCGCTCGCAGAGCCTGATGTAGGACGATTTACACTGCGCACTGGCATGGCTGCGGTTACAGGCTGGCGAGGGCCTGCAGATGAAGAAGAGCGTCCCCGCGTAGTCCAGGACGAACACACTGTCCTTGGTGATTAAGAAGCGGCGGAAGCCATGGGAGTTGGCAGGGGCCACCGCGTTGGAGGACTGGAGGCGCTGCCGCCTTAGGAATGGGTGGAAGTACACGCCCTTCGTGTCTGGAGAAGACAAAACGGGAAGGCGGTCAGGTAATGCAGACAAATCCGGAGCCAGTATTAAACGTTTCATAATATCCTACCGGTACATTTATCCTTGCAGTCCAGCTACGGGCCTACACCCTTTACTGCCTGGCAATAAGCCCCGTCCGCCTCCCACGCGTCAAACGTTTCCCCTACTCACAATTAAGGATGGTTGATTTCCGCCAGTTGGTGTCCTCTGTCACGCAAGGGAAGGTCTTCTCACACAGGGCCCTCCAGATCCTTGTGCCATTACACATCTGATGTAGGTAGCGGCACGTCTCTCCAAGCCGCACAACGTCCCTGACCGAGAGGTGGGAGATGATTTTCTCTATCTGAGGAGTGGGACAAAAGTTAGGAAACAGCTCTGAGAGAAGGGGAGTGCGCGGCGTGGGGTGACATGAGGGGAGGTCTTAGTAGAAGTATGAAGATCAGTCACACAAAGGAAGAATGGAGAAAAGAGGATTTTAATTACCTATCAGTAATTCCTTTTCTTGTAGTCCATAAGGGATACTGGGAACACTGAATTACTATGGGGTATAGATAGGGTCCAAAGGAGCCGATGCACTCTAAATTTCTTCCACAGGGTGTGCTGGCTCCTCCCCTCTATGCCCCCTCCCACAGTCCAGTCTAGGAAAGCTGTGCCTGAAGGAGATACATACTGTACTTGAGAGGAGGAAACGTGACAAGACACGAGTGGTGAGAGTAACGAACCAGCACACCGCAACAGCAAAACTAGCAACCGCTAGTGAATCCAGAAACAGCAACAGCTGTAAATTAACAAATTCACACCAGAACAAATAACTTGCAGGAAGGTGAAGCACTGGGCGGGCGCCCAGTATCCCTTATGGACTATGAGAAAAGGATTTACCGGTAGGTATTAAAATCCTCTTTTCTCTATCATCCATAAGGGATACTGGGGACACTGAATTATGATCGGGACGTCCCAAAGCTCCCAGAATGGGTGGGAACGTGCTGAGACGCCTGCAACACTGTATGTCCAAACTGGACATCCTCCGTGTCCAGGGTATCAAACCTGTAGAACTTAACATGTTTGTCCCCGACCAGGTAGCGGCCCGGCATAGTTGCAAGGCCGAGATACCACGGGCAGCCGCCTAGGAGAACCCACAGACCTGGTAGAGTGGGTCTTGACAGACCTAGGAACAGGCAAGGCCACCGAAGCATAGGCCTGTTGAACAGTAAACCTAATCCAACGGGAGATGGATTGTTTGGAAGCAGGAAGACCTTTCTTGCAAGCATCATAGGAGGACATGCAAGGAATCCGATTTTCGGACAGTTGCAGTCCTCTTGACGTAAATCTTGAGGGTTCGCACCACATCCAAGGACTCAGGAAAAGAGGCAGTGGCCGAAGCCGCCGGAACCACAATAGGCTGATTCAGGTGGAACGCAGAGACCACCTTCGGCAGAAACTGTTGACGAGTCCTGAGCTTTGCCCTGTCCGCATGAAAGACCAGGTAGGGACTCCTACAGGACAAAGCCCCAGTTCTGAAACCCACCAAGGCTAAGAGCATCACCGTCTTCCACTGACATCACTTAGGATGATTCAGTTAGGTCTGGACAGCTTTGTCTGCAGATGGATCTTTGATTTTTTAACCAATAGACCTCAGGCAGGTAGGAACAACAACAAAATTACAAATGAAGTAATGATTAGTACAGGCGTTCCACAGGGTTGTGTGTTGAGTCCGTTACTTTATTCCCTGTTCACTTATGACTGTGTCTCGAAATGAGATTTGTGCATATAATTAAATTTGCAGATGACATTTCCATCGTAGGTCTTATCTGTGGAGTCAAGAAAATCACCTGATCCTTAATGTTAAAAAGACTAAGGAGATCATTATAGATTTTAGGACAACAAATAGGTATATTTATAGTCCCCTAGTCTTGGATAAACAAGAAGTGGAGATCGTAACATCTTTGAGATTTTTGGGCATGACTATATCCAATGATTTGTCATGGAATTCTCACACGGACACTGGGGGTCATTCCGACTTGATCGCCCGCTAGCTATTTTTTGCAGCGCTGCGATCAGGTCGAAACTCGCCAAAACTGCGCAGGCGCGTCGTACGGGTACAAAGCAGATTGTTGCTGGTCGATGGGTTTAACGAAGAATCCATTCGCACAGTCGATCGCAAGGAGATTGACAGGAAGAGGGCGTTTGTGGGTGGCAACTGACCGTTTTCTGGGAGTGGTTGGAAAAACGCAGGCGTGTCCAAGCGTTTGCAGGGCGGGTGTCTGACGTCAATTCCGGGACTGGACAGGCTGACGTGATCGCAGCGGCTGAGAAAGTCCAGAGCTACCTGTCCACGTGTTTATTTGTGTTCTTATGGCTCTTTCCATGGCATTGTTCTTTTATGGTATTTATATTTTTGTGGCATTTGTGCTTGCTTACATTGAATTTCATTGATTGTTCATATATTGAATATTTAATGACAATAAACTCAACTCAACTCAGAGGCTCAAACCAAGAGGACTGTAGGAATGTCAGAACCACGTTGAGATCCCAAGAAGCCGTGGGCGGCACAAAGGGAGGTTGAATATGCAGGATACCCTGCAGGGACATCTGTACATCAGGCAGAGCAGCCAATTTCTTCTGGAAGAAGATGGACAAGGCCAAGATCTGAACCTTGATGGAGCCCAACCGTAGGCCCATATCCACGCCAGCCTGTAAGAAGCGCAAAAAGCGCCCAAGATTGAATTCCGCAGCTGGACATCCTCGGCCCTCACACCAGGAGACGGATCGTTTCCAGATATGGTGGTAATGCTTCGACGTGACAGGCTTCCTGGCCTGAACCATAGTGGTAATGACCTTATCCGGAATACCCTTCATAGCTAGAATGTTCCGTTCAACCGCCATGCCGTTAAACAAAGTCGCCATAAGTCCGGGTAAACAAACGGCCCTTGCTGAAGAAGATCCTCCTGTAGTGGGAGGGCCCAGGGTTCTTCTACTGCTATGGCCAGAAGATCCGCGTGCCAGACCCTTCGAGGCCAATCTGGGTCAATGAGAATTGCCCGTACCACCTCTCTTAGGATTCTTTTTAGCATCTGAGGAAGTAAGGGAATCGGAGGAAACAGGTACACTAGCTGGTAATCCCACAGTGCCATCAGCGCATCCACCTCCGCTGCTAGAGGGTCCCTCGTCCTGGAACAATAGCATGGAAGCTTGGACGTCCCCACAGATTTGTTATCATCTGGACACCTGTGGATGCAGGCCCCACTCTCCTGGGAGCAGGCCGTGGCGGTTTAGGAAGTCTGCCTCCCAGTTGTCCACTCCTGGAATGAAAATGGCTGACACCGCCCTTGCATTCCTTTCGAGTCAAAGGAGAATCCTGGATACTTCCCTCATGCAGGCCCTGCTCTTTGTTCCTCCTTGACGATTGACGTATGCCACCGTCGTGGCATCGTCTGACTGAACTTGAATGGCTTGACCTCGGAGCAGATGAGCTCCGTTTAGCAGAGCATTGTATATCGCTCTTAGTTCCAGTATGTTTATCGGAAGGCAGGTCTTGAGTTCCAACCACCTGCCCTGGAACTGTGCCCCTTGGGTAACAGCGCCCCAGCCCCGAAAGCTGGCATCCGTGGTCACGAGAATCCAATCCTGGATCCTGAAGCTTCTCCCCGCCAAGAGGTTGGCGGGCTGTTACCACCACAGAAGAGAGATCCTGGCCTGTGGGGACAGACAAATTACTTGGTGCATCTGCAGATGCGAAACTGACCACTTCTTCAGGAGGTACAGTTGGAAGGTTTTTGCATGAAACCTGCCAAAGGTAATGACCTCGAAGGAGGCCACCATCTTGCCCAGCAGATGGGTGCAAAGATGTACCGAGACCTTGCGTGGCAGTAGAACCGCTCGATCCAACTCCTGAAGAGCCTTGTCTGCAGAGAGGAAAACTTTTTTGGCCACCGTGTCCAGGATCATTCCAAGGAACTGGAGGCATTGGGTTGGCTCTAGGTGGGATTTCTGAAAGTTCAGAATCCAACCGTGGCGTGACAACAGGGATGTTGTGCGGCAGATGCTGTCCAACAGGATTTCCTTGGATCTTGCTTTTATAAGCAGATCATCCAGGTAGGGGACAATGTTCACCCCCTGAATCCCGAGTTGTAACATCATCTCCGCCATTACCTTGATGAAAACCTTTTGGGCTGTGGATAAGCCGAAGGGTAGCGCCTGGAACTGGTAGTGGTCCTCCATCAGAGCAAAACTGAGGTACATCTGATGAGACGGACATATTAGGACATGGAGGTAGGCATCCTTTATGTCCATAGTGACCAAGAACTCCCCTTCTTCCAGGCCTGAGATCACCACTCTCAGAGACTCTATTTTGAACCGGAAAACCCTCAGACATGGGTTAAACGATTTGAGGTTCAAAATGGATCTCACTGAACCATCTGGTTTTGGTACCACAAAAAGGCTGGCATAGTATCCTTCACCCCATTGTTGAAGTGGTACAGGGACAATGACCTAGGTCTGGACTAACTTTTGAATGGCCTCCCGTAGGGTGAGGCACATGGTTTCTGAAGCCGGTAAACCAGATTTAAAAAACCTTTGTGGTGGAGGACTGTCGAACTTCAGTTTGTAGCCCTGGGAGAACAGGTTTTTTACCCAGGCATCCTGGCAGGAGCTGGTCCAAATGGGGCTGAAGAATCTCAGACAAGCTCCCACCCTGAGATCCCCCTGGAGCAGAGGGACACCGTTATGCTGAGGGTTTTGAGGTACCAGAGCTGACACTCTGGTCCTGCGATCCTGCGATAGCCGTTTTGCGGGACTTACCTCTGGAACCTCGTGCCGCATTTGAGGCACCTTTGGCTTTACCTTTAAAACACGCTGTGCGAAAGGACTGCAGAGAAGGTCCAGTGTAAGAGCGTCTAGGTGGCGGAGCAGCAGAGGGAAGGAACTTGGACTTTCCAGCGTTCGCCTTTGAAATCCAGGTATCCAATTCACCTCCGAACAGCCAATCACCTGTGAAGGGTAAGGCTTCCACACTCTTCTTAGACTCAGCGTCTGCTACCCACTGGCATAACCACAACGCTCTGCGTGCAGATACCGCCATGGTTGAGGTACTTGCATTTATAACACCGATTCCTTTGATGGCATCACAGAGGAAGCGGGCAGACTCGTGAATATGCTGTACCAGCAGTACTTAGTCGGCCAGGGACTTATCCCCTGCTGGGCCCTCCTGAATGTTACCAGCCCAAGTGTGTATTGCGTGCGTCACCAAACATCCTGCAATAACAGGCCGCTGGGATGCCCCCGCTGCAACATAAATAATTTAAAGTTGCTTCTATTTTCCTATCTGCAGGTTCCTTTAAGGCCGTAGCCCATGGAACCGGCAGAACTAGCTTTTTGGACAGGCGTGACACAGATGCATCCACCGCAGGGGGAGTTTCCCATACCGTACGCCCTTCTTGGGTAAATGGGAAGGTGTCTAACCACCTTTTGGACACTCTGAATTTTTTATCAGGAGAGGCCCATGGCTCCCTGAAAAGGTCATCCAGTTCCTTTGAGTCAGGAAATGTGACCTGTACCTTCTTCTGCGCAGAGAAAAGGTATTGCTGCACATCAGATTCATCACTAGGAATATTTAAAACATCTCTTATTGCAATGATAAGTGAGTCTGCACCCTGTGCAGCAGAGGAATCATCTAACTCAGAATTTGATTCCAGCTCCTCCCCCTCTTCAACCTCTGGTACCTCCTCCTCGGATTCCGAGAGGATATCGGGTAACCCCCTTTTTTGGGGTAAAGGATTAGAGAGAGGAGAAACACGTCTGCTATCTGCCCTGTCCTTTGTCAGAGCAGCCATAGACTGTTGTAACTGCTGCCTTTCTTGTCTAGCAGTAGTCAATTCCTGAGACATGTCAGCCATCATAGGGGGTCATTCCGAGTTGTTCGCTCGGTAAAAATCTTCGCATCGCAGCGATTTTCCGCTTAATGCGCATACGCAATGTCCGCACTGCGACTGCGCCAAGTAAATTTGCTATGCAGTTAGGAATTTTACTCACGGCTTTTTCATCGTTCTGGCGATCGTAATGTGATTGACAGGAAATGGGTGTTATTGGGCGGAAACAGGCCGTTTTATGGGCGTGTGGGAAAAAACGCTACCGTTTCCGGAAAAAACGCAGGAGTGGCCGGAGAAACGGAGGAGTGTCTGGCCCAACGCTGGGTGTGTTTGTGACGTCAAACCAGGAACGACAAGCACTGAACTGATCGCAGATGCCGAGTAAGTTTGAAGCTACTCAGAAACTGCTACGAGGTGTGTAATCGCAATATTGCGAATACTTCGTTCGCAATTTTAAGATGCTAAGATTCACTCCCAGTAGGCGGCGGCTTAGCATGAGCAAATCTGCTAAAATCCGCTTGCGAGCGAACAACTCGGAATGACCCCCATAGTTTTAATTGAACTGAGCCAAGGAGGATCTTGCAATTTACCCCCAGAAGCCCCACTATCTTGTGAGGACTGACTGCATTGTTCACACATGAGGGAATCTGCAGGGGAGGGGGAAAACCTGGTGAGACAAACAACACACACAACTTTTTTCACCATGCTGACAGAGGACATTTACACACATACACATACACAGGGTACAAGCAAGCCTGCCCAGTCTATTGTGTGTGGAGATACACAGAGATGAGGTAACTACACCCCTGTACCAATGTCTGGTTGTGGAGTATCCTTTGGAGGAGATGGCAGTCCTGTAGCAGCGCTGTGAGTGCAGGAAATGGCGCCAGGAAGCCGCTGGTCCCGCTCTGATGAAGCTCCGCCCCCTGCAATGGCGGCGGATCTAAACTGTCATTCAGGGCCGGCTCCAGGCATGTTCCAATAGAGCGGCCGAACAGGGCGCCACACTTAATGGGCACCGCTAGCTCGCGCCGCCATATTGGAACATGCCTGGAGCCAAGTTCCTGCACTGTGCAGCTGCAGCATCTGTCCTGATGTCCCGCCGCCCACAAGCGCCCATCATGCAAGCGGCGCTAGCCCGTGAACCAATCAGAGCTTGCGGACCGGCAGCTAAGGCTCCTGATTGGCTGTTGGACTGCGAGCTTTGATTGGCTCGCGGACCGGCGCCTAATTGGAGCACCGCCGCCAGAGACTGAGGGGAAGGAGAGGCGCATGCTGCACTCTCCTCCCCATCCAAGAAAATAGCAGCAGCAGCGCGGTGAGCACCACTTTGGGGGGGGGGGGGGGGAGGGAGGGAGTCACTGTGAGGGGACATGTGTATCTGGCATTGGGGGCATAACTGGCACTCTGGGAACATGTGTATCTTGCACTGGGGGCATATCTGGCAATCTGGGGGCATGCGTATCTGGCACTGGTGGCATATCTGGCACTGTGGGGGCATATCTGGCACTGTTGGGGCATATGTATCTGGCACTGGGGGCATATATGTAGTGTTCACTCTAGGATATTTTAAGGGCAGGGTGCTGAGCATTGAAGAGGGCACATTTTTGATGTGACGCTTTGCGCACAAAGCATAGCGCAAATGTTTATAGTTTTTGTACATACATTTTCCCCTTAGTAAATCATATACCCCTACATTCAAGACACCTAACATCTGTACTGAGAAACATTCTGTATATGTCCAGTCTTCTTGAAAGATTGGCTGTAGCATATACATAAGTAGATAATTATAAATGTCTCCTCCAGTGCTGAAGTGGTTATAATCCGTATGTGTCATAAAACAGAAAAGTTAAGCAGAGGGTTAAAATAGATAGGTAAAAAAAAAAGTCTGTTCTACTAGGGAAATACTGTAAGCAGTACATGCTCACTGCTTACCCTGTTCTTTCCCTCTTTATCAGAGTGCTGTGTTTTGGAGGCAGCCACAAAAGTGATGTCATTTACAGTGCCTCCTCTGCCATCCAGTTGGCTAAGGATAGAAATTGTGCTCCAATTTCAGAGATGGGCAGGGAGTAGACCATAACATTGTAATATGCACTCTGACTGTTGCATTCTGTATACAAGGGGGAGATTTATGGTCCTGCAGGGTGCACTGAAAAAGGGCAGGGTGCAGCCTAGAAGGAACACTGTATATGTATCTGGCACTGGGGGCATATATGTGTCTGGCACTGGGGGCATATATGTATCTGACACTGCTGGGGGGCATATCATGTGTATCTGACACTGCTGGAGAGCATATCATGTGTATCTGGCACTGCTGGGGGCATATCATGTCTATCTAGCACTACTGAGGGGCATATCATGTGTAGCTGGCACTGCTGGGGGGCATATCCTGTGTAGCTGGCACTGCTGGGGGGCATATCATGTCTATCTGGCACTGCTGAGGGGCATATCAGGTGTAGCTGGCACCACTGCGGGGCATATGATGTGTATCTGGCACTGCTGGGGGGCATATCATGTGTATCTGGCACTGCTGGGGGGCATATCATGTCTATCTAGCACTACTGAGGGGCATATCATGTGTATCTGGCACTGCTGGGGGGCATATCATGTGTATCTGGCACTGCTGGGGGGCATATCATGTCTATCTAGCACTACTGAGGGGCATATCATGTGTAGCTGGCACTGCTGGGGGGCATATCCTGTGTAGCTGGCACTGCTGGGGGGCATATCATGTCTATTTGGCACTGCTGGGGGGCATATCATGTCTATCTGGCACTGCTGAGGGGCATATCATGTGTACCTGGCACTGCTGGGGGGCATATCATGTGTAGCTGGCACTGTTGGGGGGCATATCATGTGTAGCTGGCACTGCTGGGGGGCATATCATGTCTATCTGGCACTGCTGAGGGGCATGTCATGTGTAGCTGGCACTGCTGAGGGGCATGTCATGTGTAGCTGGCACTGCTGAGGGGCATGTCATGTGTAGCTGGTACTGCTGGAGGGCATATGTGTATCTGGCACTGCTGGGGGGCATATCCTGTGTAGCTGACACTGCTGGGTGGCATATCATGTCTATCTGGCACTGCTGAGGGGCATATCATGTCTATCTGGCACTGGTGAGGGGCATATCATGTGTAGCTGGCACTGCTGCGGGGCATATCATGTCTATCTGGCACTGCTGAGGGGCATATCATGTGTAGCTGGCACTGCTGGGTGGCATATCATGTGTAGCTGGCACTGCTGGAGGGCATATGTGTAGCTGGCACTGCAGGGGGGCATATCATGTGTACTTGGCACTGCTGGAGGGCATATGTGTAGCTGGCACTGCTGGGGGGCATATCGTGTAGCTGGCACTGCAGGGGGGCATATCATGTGTACTTGGCACTGCTGGGGGGCATATGTGTAGCTGGCACTAATGGGGGGCATATGTGTAGCTGGCACTGCTGGGGGGCATATCATGTCTATCTGGCACTGCTGAGGGGCATATCATGTGTAGCTGGCACTGCTGGGTGGCATATCATGTATAGCTGGCACTATTGGAGGGCATATGTGTAGCTGGCACTGCTGGGGGGCATATCATGTCTATCTGACACTGCTGGGGTGCATGTCATGTCTATCTGGCACTGAACTACTAGGGTCATTATGTGTATCTGGCACTATACTGGAGACATTATGTGTATCTGGCACTATACTGGAGACATTATGTGTATCTGGCACTATACTGGAGACATTATGTGTATCTGGCTCTATACTGCAGACATTATGTGTATCTGGCACTATACTGGAGACATTATGTGTATCTGGCACTATACTGGAGATATTATGTGTATCTGGCACTATACTGGAGACATTATGTATATCTGGCACTATACTGGAGACATTATGTGTATCTGGCACTATACTGGAGACATTATGTGTATCTGGCACTATACTGGAGACATTATGTGTATCTGGCACTATACTGGAGACATTATGTGTATCTGGCACTATACTGGAGACATTATGTGTATCTGGCACTATACCGGAGACATTATGTGTATTTGGCACTATACCGGAGACATTATGTGTATCCGACACTATACCGGAGACATTATGTGTATCCGACACTATACCGGAGACATTATGTGTATCTGGCACTATACTGCAGACATTATGTGTATCTGACACTATATTGGAGACATTATGTGTATCTGGCACTGTACTGGAGACATTATGTGTATCTGGCACTATATTGGAGACATTATGTGTATCTGGCACTGTACTGGAGACATTATGTGTATCTGGCACTATACTGGAGACATTATGTGTATCTGGCACTATATTGGAGACATTATGTGTATCTGGCACTGTACTGGAGACATTATGTGTATCTGGCACTATACTGGAGACATTATGTGTATCTGGCACTATATTGGAGACATTATGTGTATCTGGCACTATACTGGAGACATTATGTGTATCTGGCACTATATTGGAGACATTATGTGTATCTGGCACTATACTGGAGACATTATGTGTATCTGGCACTATACTGGAGACATTATGTGTATCTGGCACTGTACTGGAGACATTATGTGTATCTGGCACTATACTGGAGACATTATGTGTATCTGGCACTATATTGGAGACATTATGTGTATCTGGCACTGTACTGGAGACATTATGTGTATCTGGCACTATATTGGAGACATTATGTGTATCTGGCACTATACTGGAGACATTATGTGTATCTGGCACTATACTGGAGACATTATGTGTATCTGGCACTATACTGGAGACATTATGTGTATCTGGCACTATACTGGAGACATTTTGTGTATCTGGCACTATACTGGAGACATTATGTGCATCTGGCAGTTTACTGGAGACATTATGTGTATCTGGCACTATACTGGAGACATTATGTGTATCTGGCAGTATACTGGAGACATTATGTGTATCTGGCAGTATACTGGAGACATTATGTGTATCTGGCACTATACTGGAGACATTATGTGTATCTGGCACTATACTGGAGACATTATGTGGATCTGGCAGTTTACTGGAGACATTATGTGGATCTGGCACTATACTGCAGACATTATGTTATCTGGCACTATACTGGAGACATTATGTGTATCTGGCACTATACTGGAGACATTATGTGTATCTGGCAGTATACTGGAGACATTATGTGTATCTGGCACTATACTGGAGACATTATGTGTATCTGGCACTATACTGGAGACATTATGTGTATCTGGCACTATATTGGAGACATTATGTGTATCTGGCACTATACCGGATACATTATGTGTATCTGGCACTATACCGGATACATTATGTGTATCTGGCACTATACTGGAGACATCAGAGCCGGCCATAGGCATAGGCAAACTAGGCAATTGCCTAGGGCATTTGATATGCCTAGGGGCATCAGCAGCTTCTGATATGCGGCACGCGTATATTCTGTGTGTAGCATTTCTTATGCAGATACAGCCCCAGTCTCACACAGTATATAGACATGCCGCATATCATTTTAATGAGCAGAATCTGCTTGTGCATCCTAGCCACATAGCAATGCAAATAAGATGCATTTTCATAAAAAAAGGTGCCCGACGTTAGCATTGAGACAAGATGTATGAGGACACATCTGTATCCAAGCAGAGGCAGAGGTCACAGTGTTAGTGGCAGTGTGAGTGCTGTGTGCATGTGAGTGGGTTGGTTGTGCAGTAGTGTTCAGAATATGTGTAAGGAGCATTATGTGTTTCATGTAAAAATGCATTAATAATGTGCAACATATGTGTAAGGGGCACTATGTGTATCATTATGTGTATAAGGGCATTAATAATGTGCGGCATATGTGTAACAGGGTACTACTGTATGTGTGTCATTATGTGTATAGGGGCACTAATAATGTGCAGCAAATGTGTAGGGGGCACTATGTGTGTCATTATGTGTATAAGGGCATTAATAATGTGCGGCATATGTGTAACAGGGTACTGATGTATGTGTGTCATTATGTGTATAGGGGCACTAATAATGTGCAGCAACTGTGTAGGGGGCACTATGTGTGTCATTATGTGTATAAGGGCATTAATAATGTGCGGCATATATGTAAGGGACATTATGTGTAAAAGGGCATTAATAAAGGTTGTCATAATGTTTAAGGCGCATTATGTTTATAAAGACATTAATAATGTGTAAGGGGCATTACTGTGTGGAATTATGTGTATAAATGCATTACTAATGTGTGGCATTATGTGTATAAGGTGCTCTACTATGTGGCAATGCGTATAGAAAGGGCATTACTGTGTCGTCTAATGTGAATAAAGAGCAATAGGGTGTGGTGTAATGTGAATAAGGAGCAATTCAGTGTGATGTAATGTGAATAAGGGGCTCTACTGTGAGGAATAACGTTTATAAGGTAAAGTAATACTACTGTGGGATGTAATGTGAATTATGGACACTATCGCATGATCAAATGTGAATAAAGTTGCAGTACTGTGTGGCGTAATTGAAATTGGGGTTACTATTGTGTGGCCATGCCCCTTGCCAGCAAAAACACCCCCCTTTTTGGGCTGTGCGCCAATTGTGCGAACTGTTCCCATTTAAAATATAGGGGATACAAACACCAAAATAAGTACTGCTATGGGTGAGGGGCGATGGTGCTGGGAAAGAGGTGCAAGGCCAGAGGAGGAACCAGCGGTGGTGCTAGGGGGCACCAGCCAAAATCTTGCCTAGGGCATCATATTGGTTAGGGCCGGCTCTGGGAGACATTATGTGTATCTGGCACTATACTGGAGACATTATATGTATCTGGCACTATACTGCAGACATTATGTGTATCTGGCACTATACTGGAGACATTATGTGTATCTGACACTATACTGCAGACATTATGTGTATCTGGCACTACACTGCAGACATTATGTGTATCTGGCACTACACTGGAGACATTATGTGTATCTGACACTATACTGGAGACATTATGTGTATCTGGCACTATACTGGAGACATTGTGTGTATCTGGCACTATACTGGAGACATTGTGTGTATCTGGCACTATACTGGAGACATTATATGTATCTGGCACTGTACTGGAGACATTATGTGTATCTGGCACTATACTGGAAACATTATGTGTATCTGGCACTATACTGCAGACATTATGTGTATCTGGCACTATACTGGAGACATTATGTGTATCTGGCACTATACTGCAGACATTATGTGTATCTGGCACTATACTGGAGACATTCTATGTATCTGGCACTGTACTGGAGACATTATGTGTATCTGGCACTGTACTGGAGACATTATGTGTATCTGGCACTATACTGGAGACATTATGTGTATCTGGCACTATACTGGAGACATTATGTGTATCTGGCACTATACTGGAGACATTATGTGTATATGGCACTATACTGCAGACATTATGTGTATCTGGCACTATACTGTAGACATTATGTTATCTGGCACTATACTGTAGACATTATGTGTATCTGGCACTATACTGCAGACATTATGTGTACCTGGCACTATACTGTAGACATTATGTTATCTGGCATTATACTGGAGACATTATGTGTATCTGGCAGTATACTGCAGACATTATGTGTATCTGGCACTATACTGGGGGCATTATGTGTATCTGACACTATACTGGATACATTATGTGTATCTGGCACTATACTGGAGACATGTGTATCTGGCACTATACTGGAGACATTATGTGTATCTGGCACTATACTGGAGACATTATGTGTATCTGGCACTATACTGGAGACATTATGTGTATCTGGCACTATACTGGAGACATTATGTGTATCTGGCACTATACTGGAGACATTATGTGTATCTGGCACTATACTGGAGACATTATGTGTATCTGGCACTATACTGGAGACATTATGTGTATCTGGCACTATACTGGAGACATTATGTGTATCTGGCACTATACTGGAGACATTATGTGTATCTGGCACTATACTGGAGACATTATGTGCATCTGGCAGTTTACTGGAGACATTATGTGTATCTGGCACTATACTGGAGACATTATGTGTATCTGGCACTATACTGGAGACATTATGTGTATCTGGCAGTATACTGGAGACATTATGTGTATCTGGCACTATACTGGAGACATTATGTGTATCTGGCACTATACTGGAGACATTATGTGTATCTGGCAGTTTACTGGAGACATTATGTGTATCTGGCACTATACTGGAGACATTATGTGTATCTGGCACTATACTGCAGACATTATGTTATCTGGCACTATACTGGAGACATTATGTGTATCTGGCACTATACTGGTGACATTATGTGTATCTGGCACTATACTGGGGGCATTATGTGTATCTGACACTATACTGGAGACATTATGTGTATCTGGCACTATACTGGAGACATTATGTGTATCTGGCACTATACTGGAGACATTATGTGTATCTGGCACTGTACTGCAGACATTATGTGTATCTGGCACTATACTGGAGACATTATGTGTATCTGGCACTATACTGGAGACATTATGTGTATCTGTCACTATACTGGAGACATTATGTGTATCTGGCACTATACTGGAAACATTATATGTATCTGGCACTATACTTCAGACATTATGTGTATCTGGCACTATACTGGAGACATTATGTGTATCTGGCACTATACTGGAGACATTATGTGTATCTGGCACTATACTGGAGACATTATGTGTATCTGGCACTATACTGGAGACATTATGTGTATCTGGCACTATACTGCAGACATTATGTGTATCTGGCACTATACTAGGGGCATTATGTGTATCTGACACTATTCTGGAGACATTATGTGTATCTGGCACTATACTGGAGACATTATGTGTAGCTGGCACTATACTGGAGACATTATGTGTATCTGGCACTATACTGGAGACATTATGTGTATCTGGCACTATACTGGAGACATTATGTGCATCTGGCACTATACTGGAGACATTATGTGTATCTGACACTATGCTGGAGACATTATGTGTATCTGGCACTATACTCGAGACATTGTGTGTATCTGGCACTATACTGGAGACATTATGTGTATCTGGCACTGTACTGCAGACATTATGTGTATCTGGCACTATACTGGAGACATTATGTGTATCTGGCACTATACTGGAGACATTATGTGTATCTGGCACTATACTGGAGACATTATGTGTATCTGGCACTATACTGGAGACATTATGTGTATCAGGCACTATACTGGAGACATTATGTGTATCTGGCACTGTACTGGAGACATTATGTGTATCTGGCACTGTACTGGAGACATTATGTGTATCTGGCACTATACTGCACACATTATGTGTATCTGGCACTATACCGGATACATTATGTGTATCTGGCACTATACTGGAGACATTATGTGTATCTGGCACTATACTGGAGACATTATGTGTATCTGGCACCATACTGGAGACATTATGTGTATCTGACACCATACTGGAGACATTATGTGTATCTGACACCATACTGGAGACATTATGTGTATCTGGCACTATACTGGAGACATTATGTGTATCTGGCACTATACTGGAGACATTATGTGTATCTGGCATTGCACATTATGTGTATCTGGCACTATACTGGGGGCATTATGTGTATCTGGCACTATACTGGAGACATTATGTGTATCTGGCACTATACTGGAGACATTATGTGTATCTGGCACTATACTGGAGACATTATGTGTATCTGGCACTATACTGGAGACATTATGTGTATCTGGCACTATACTGGAGACATTATGTGTATCTGGCACTATACTGGAGACATTATGTGTATCTGGCACTATACTGGAGACATTATGTGTATCTGGCACTATACTGCAGACATTATGTGTATCTGACACTATACTGGAGACATTATGTGTATCTGGCACTATACTGGAGACATTATGTGTATCTGGCACTATACTGCAGACATTATGTGTAAGGAACACTACTGAGGCTCTTATGTGTAAGGCTGCTAATTGTGTGCATAGGAGGGGGTGTGAAAGTATATTTATAGTTTGATAATATGAAGTTGCGAGGCCACGCCCTCTTTTCCAGGAGCTTGCGCATGGGGCGGGGGGAGGCGGGGATTTGGGGAAGCTTTGAAATTTTCTTGCTCAGGGTGCTAGTGGGCCTGGAGCCAGCCTTGCTGTTATTTATACTGGCAAAGTCCCCAAATAGTGTAAAAATGCAAGTACATGTACCCCATTCCACTATCGCTGGCCAGTCTGCGCGGAGGAGCTATGGGATCACCCCAAGGGGAGTCCGTATGCCCGCCCCGCGGTCGCGATGCACAATGGACCGGGGCCCCCGCAAGCGGGGTTCCTGGTTATCACGCACCACTCTGTCGACCTTCAGGCTCTGTACTGGGGGTGTGTGACGTGCTGCGGGTGTGCACGCAAGAGCTTAATGCCTGCTGTACACTTACCCTCAGGACCGTTGTCATGTCAGCGTGATCCGACTCAGCACCTCCAAGAGGCCAGTGTTGCCCCCCCCCCCCCAGTGTCCCTCTGTGCAGGTAAGCTGTTGTCCAACAGATTACCTTAAAATAACAAACAGAAATGAAACTGAAGAAAAACTCACTCTGGAGCTCTAGAGTGTGCATCCGCTCCTGAGGGCACATATATCTAAACTGAGCTGTGGGGGAGGGCACAGAGGGGAGGAGCCAGCACACCCTGTTGAAGAAATTTAGGGTGTTCCCAGTATCCCTTATGGATAATAGCGAAATATCAATAGTGAAGAGAATAATGGATGCTGGATGAGAGGGCGTTTTATTTACGTATAGATGTGATGGTGGGTGCAGCACCTGTCTGGCCTTTCCACCACGGTGTGGGACATTCCTAGACTATCTCACAGGGAATTACGTATTTGGGCTTTCCACCAAAGTGTAGGACATGCATAGACTATCTCAGAGGGAGCTTTGTATCTGGGATTTCCACCACAGTGTAGGGCCTTCATAGACTACATCAGAGGGAACTATGTACTGTACCTAGGCTTTCCAACACAGTGTAGGACATCTATAGACTAAGAGTGAACTATGTATCTGGGCTTTCCACAACAGTGTAGGACCTCCATAAACTATCTCAGAGGGAACTATGTATCTGGGCTTTCCACCACGGTGTAGGACATCTATAGACTAAGAGGGAACTATGTATCTGGGCTTCCCAACACAGTGTAGGACATCTCTAGACTAAGAGTGAACTATATTTCTGGGCTTTCCACAACAGTGTAGGACCTCCATAAACTATCTCAGAGGGAACTATGTATCTGGGCTTTCCACCACGGTGTAGGACATCTATAGACTAAGAGGGAACTATGTATCTGGGCTTCCCAACACAGTGTAGGACATCTATAGACTAAGAGGGAACTATGTATCTGGGCTTTCCACAACAGTGTAGGACCTCCACAGACTATCTCAGAGGGAACCATGTATCTGGGCTTTCCACCATGGTGTAGGACATCCATAGACTATCTCAGAGAGAACTATGTATCTGGGCTTTCCACCACAGTGTAGGGCCTTCATAGACTACCTCAGAGGGAACTATGTATCTAGGCTTTACACCACAGTGTAGGACCTTCATAGACTCTCAGAGGGAAGTATGGTGGTCATTCCGACCCGTTCGTACGCAGCGGTTCTTCGCTGCGGTGCGAATGGGTCGGAACTGTGCATGCGCGGCGGGCACAATGCACACGCGCATCGTTGCCCGGCGACGGCTGTCGCCGGGCAGTGGCTAGAACAAAGAAGGAAGTGATCGCTAGTGCAATCACAAGAAGATTGACAGCAAGGCGTTCCGGGGTGTCACCGTTTTCCGGGCGTGGAGATCCGAACGCAAGCTTGTTCAGGCGTTTGGAGGGCGGATGTCTGACGTCAATCCTGGGGACCTTCGTCGCTGGATCCGTCGCACAGGGTAAGTAGGTCTGACCCTGGTCTTGTTTTGCAGGAAACTTTTTTAGCATAGCAGGGCTGCACAAGCGATCGCACTCCTGCTATGCTAAAATACACTCCCCCATAGGTGGCGTCAAGTTGATTGCACGAGCAGCAAAAAGTTGCTACGTGCGATCAACTTGGAATGACCACCTATGTATCTGAGCTTTCCATCACAGTTTAGGACATCCATAGACTATCTCATAGGAAAGCACCTATTAGGGCTGTCTACTAAAGTATAGGACATCCATAGACTATCTCAGATGGCAGCTCATATCTGGGATTTCCACCAAAGTATAGAACATTCAGACATTGTAATTGGAGCAGGTACCAGGGCTGACTACTACAGTTAAGGTCATCCACCAACTATCTCTGAGGGAAGCAAATTTGTAGGCTTTCCACCATAGTGTAGGACACCATTAGACTATCTCTGAGGGGTGCATGTATCTTGGCTATCTGTGAGGGCAACATGTATCTGGGATTTCTGGAAGAAACAGGACATCCAGAAGCTATGTATGACGTGAGAGGAAGTACTGTCATCTTCTAGTTACATTATTAGAAGAATGGACCTCCTTAAAGTGGACTTACAGTGGTCTCCGTAAAGAGATAACTTTGGATAATTAATATAAACACCTCCTCATGGAAAGGGATCCTCATCATCCTTGGATATTAGGTCTATCTTGGAACTTTCCTGTATTAAAACTACATTACATGGGGGGAAATGGTGGACTCCTGTCTTGTCCATACCTATGTGCCTTTCTCTTCATGAAAGCGGCTTGTACTGTGTAGTGATCAGTATGTGTGAGGTGGAGGAAGGTGGCTTGTCTA
This sequence comes from Pseudophryne corroboree, assembly GCF_028390025.1. Taxonomy (NCBI): domain Eukaryota; kingdom Metazoa; phylum Chordata; class Amphibia; order Anura; family Myobatrachidae; genus Pseudophryne; species Pseudophryne corroboree. The sequence goes on along the minus strand of NC_086449.1, from coordinate 6,481,579 downwards.
GGGGTGAGAGGGCACCATGCTTGTCCCCTCATAGGTTGTGTGTAAGCACAGACATCATGACAGTCGTTGTGTCTTCTCACCAACTCTGCAGGTAAGTCCTGGAGGGTCGCACAACTGGTCTTCTGGCTGGGTGTCCTGGGTTGGACATATCTCCTCTTTACCTGGTGGAAAGATAATCCGATTATTGGACGGATAGATGTAGCAATAGACACGAGCAGGAACATTTCTTACTACAAGGCGTGACATCTAGAGCATGCTAGCTTTCAGAGTCCTTACACCATGTTAGGACTACATAGCACCCATTACTCCAACTTCCACAGTTCTCCAACACGTTATTATATCAGCAATGCATCCATGTATTATATCAGCAGTGCCCCCCATATTATTATATCAGCAGTGCCCCCCATATTATTATATCAGCAGTGCCCCCATATTATTATATCAGCAGTGCCCCCATATATTATTATATCCGCAGTGTCCCCTGCTCCTCCCACTATATAACTCTCAGTCTGTGTCTTCCTGCTGCCACAATTCCCCTCCTCACATCATGTCACTGCCCCTGTCACATGCAGCCCTGTTCTCACTGACACATCACTTATCTCCTGATATACCCTGTGCTGCTGGGGACCCTGTTCCTTCCACTATATAACTCTCAGTCTGTGACTTCCTGCTGCCTCCATTCCCCTCCTCACATCATGTCACTGCCCCTGTCACATGCAGCCCTGTCCTCACTGACACATCACTCATCTCCTGATATACTCTGTGCTGCTGGGGACCCTCCCTCCTCCCACTGTATAACGCTCAGTCTGTGGCTTCCTGCTGCCTCCATTCCCCTCCTCACATCATGTCACTGCCCCTGTCACATGCAGCCCTGTCCTCACTGACACATCACTCATCTCCTGATATACTCTGTGCTGCTGGGGACCCTGCTCCTCCCACTATATAACTCTCAGTCTGTGGCTTCCTGCTGCCTCCATTCCCCTCCTCACATCATGTCACTGCCCCTGTCACATGCAGCCCTGTCCTCACTGACACATCACTCATCTCCTGATATACTCTGTGCTGCTGGGGACCCTGCTCCTCCCACTATATAACTCTCAGTCTGTGGCTTCCTGCTGCCTCCATTCTCCTCCTCACATCATGTCACTGCCCCTGTCACATGCAGCTCTGTCCTCACTGACACATCACTCATCTCCTGATATACTCTGTGCTGCAGGGGACCCTGCTCCTCCCACTATATAACTCTCAGTCTGTGGCTTCCTGCTGCCTCCATTCCCCTCCTCACATCATGTCACTGCCCCTGTCACATGCAGTCCTGTCCTCACTGACACATCACTCATCTCCTGATATACTCTGTGCTGCTGGGGACCCTCCCTCCTCCCACTGTATAACGCTCAGTCTGTGGCTTCCTGCTGCCTCCATTCCCCTCCTCACATCATGTCACTGCTCCTGTCACATGCAGCCCTGTCCTCACTGACACATCACTCATCTCCTGATATACTCTGTGCTGCTGGGGACCCTGCTCCTCCCACTATATAACTCTCAGTCTGTGGCTTCCTGCTGCCTCCATTCCCCTCCTCACATCATGTCACTGCCCCTGTCACATGCAGCCCTGTCCTCACTGACACATCACTCATCTCCTGATATACTCTGTGCTGCTGGGGACCCTGCTCCTCCCACTATATAACTCTCAGTCTGTGGCTTCCTGCTGCCTCCATTCCCCTCCTCACATTATGTCACTGCCCCTGTCACATGCAGCCCTGTCCTCACTGACACATCACTCATCTCCTGATATACTCTGTGCTGCTGGGGACCCTGCTCCTCCCACTATATAACTCTCAGTCTGTGGCTTCCTGCTGCCTCCATTCCCCTCCTCACATTATGTCACTGCCCCTGTCACATGCAGCCCTGTCCTCACTGACACATCACTCATCTCCTGATATACTCTGTGCTGCTGGGGAACCTGCTCCTCCCACTATATAACTCTCAGTACTGTATGTGGTTTCCTGCTGCCTCCATTCTCCTCCACACATCATGTCACTGCCCCTGTCACATGCAGCTCTGTCCTCACTGACACATCACTCATCTCCTGATATACTCTGTGCTGCTGGGGACCCTGCTCCTCCCACTATATAACTCTCAGTCTGTGGCTTCCTGCTGCCTCCATTCCCCTCCTCACATCATGTCACTGCCCCTGTCACATGCAGCCCTGTCCTCACTGACACATCACTCATCTCCTGATATACTCTGTGCTGCTGGGGACCCTGCTCCTCCCACTATATAACTCTCAGTCTGTGGCTTCCTGCTGCCTCCATTCCCCTCCTCACATCATGTCACTGCCTCTGTCACATGGGTGTCAGTCGTGAGTGGGACATGTTTGCGGGTATGATGCAGGGTAAATATTGGCTTCTCTTGCATGCAGTCCACAAATACTGGACAACTTACTTTCTTATAACACTGCAATGTAAAATTCAGTTTGGACACACCCCTCCCACATCTACATCTCTCTGCACATGTTACACTCCCCCACTGCAGTGCAGCATGGTGTTACCCAGGTCTCTCTGCACATGTTACATCTCCCCCCTGCAGTTCAGCACGGTGTTACCCAGGTCTCTCTGCACATGTTACCTCTGCCACATCTATACTATATCATACATCTACATGAGGAATCGGAATGATTGAGTTTATAGGACACTGACAATGGAAAACAATACTGATGGGTTTTTGACTCACTCTCACCAGCCTGCTTTCTGATTGGCCGCCGGCCTTATTCACTGTCTCCATCCCGCTCTTCTCCGCGGTAACCTCTGCTCTGCGCAGCTGCTATAGTGCGTCACAGATCCCAATGCTCCTGTTCTTCCCAGGAGCCCGGACTCCTCCTACTGCCCCTAGCCCGATGCCCTGACCACGGAACACTGCGGCATTATGACATCACACAGCTACTGTGTCCAGTCAGGGTGGAGGATTCTGTCTCCGCCTTCTGCTCGGGTGTGGGGCGCTATCCTGGTCCAGGCTTGTAGAGAGGCCATTAGGACCAGGCCTGGTGGACAGAACTCTAGGGGAGGAAGTCTTGAGTGGGTCAGTAGCTACAGTGGGAATAACAGGAGTGGGTAGAGGGTATGTACAGAGACTTACCACAGCAGCCAACTGATAACAATACAGACAATACGTGTGGGAATGGGGGGAGGGGCCTGACAACCGGACAGAGAAGACAGTTGTCATCAAGCAGTTCCTAAAAACGTCACATTTCAATATGCAATTTCCATGGGGCTGAATTTCCCCTTTACAACCAGCCAACAATAGAACACACAAAAATGACTGGATAATTTTGGACGGCCCTGTCACTAATGTGTAGCTTAGTGACCTAGGAAGACACTGAGGTATGTGTGATCTCGCTGTGACATCAGGGGGAGGAGCAATAAAGGAAACACCAGACGCTGGACACTCGGCGCACTGAAAGTTGGAGTTCCGATCATGCTACTGCGGAACTTGCCCAAGTGATGCGACGGAACCCGACTTCTAGTGACTGCTCTGCAGAGGAACCTCACTGAGGCAGAGATGAGAGGTGGCGCAGGTGAGACTGTGTATATACCATATATACCCCTGATCTGATCCCCAACAAGTTTACTTTGCAATTCAAGCGTCGGCAGTTTCCTGTATATTGTCAGAGAAACGCGTGAGCACCATTAGGACTACTACCTCCAGCATTGTTACTCTGCCCTGGTCTGAGCCGACGGAAAAGCGCTATTCCTATATACAAATTATGACCATGCTTGCCGCTGTGGGTAAGAGGAATTGACCACCCCTCCCGCGAACTTTGTTTTTACCTATTTTGTACAGTTTCCTGTAAGCGTCCGCTTCGCTATGACGACCAACACGTCGCAGGGGCAAACGCTCAGGGCTGCAGGCGCAGATCTCAGGACCAGCTGCTTCTCCCACGGGCAGCGTTACGTGGCTTGTTAACCACTTAGTAGCCACAAGCATCTTTTTGTGGTAATTCCTGTAGGAAAAACAGCAAATATTGTTTACAAAGAAATCTTGTGATCAATGTGTTCAATATAAAATATCACAATTTCTCCTTCATCCACTAGGGGACACTGGAGCGCAGTTACAATGGGGAGATAGTAGGCAGTAACTGGGAGCTGGCACTTTAAAACTCACACTGTGGCTAGCTCCTCCCCTACTATGTCCCCCCTCCAAGCCAGTCTTTGTTTAATATACATCACAATATTAAATGGCACTACTGTAAAATTAGTTTTACTGAGCAATAACGGATGTGCAGCGGCAAAAGACGCACACGTGGCGCCCCTTTTACTGACTGTGTTAGGGCCACGAGCAGCCCCTGGAGCCCTCACTTGTGGCCCTCACTTGCTACATCTTGTAACACTTGTGTAAAATACCTGCGTGCACGTCATTACAGACAGGTCTCTCAGTCATTCCGTCTATTTCTCTAACCTATTATTACTGAGATTACGAGTAACGTGTGGCCCTTTTGAAGGCTAAAGTGGCGCACAACAGGGCCCCCAACGTGCATTAGATTGCCTATTGCTGGTGTACAATAGAGACAATACAATAAGTAACATATACAATGTACTATACAGCTAAAAGCCTACATTGCCCTGTAATTCTCCACTGCTACCACTTGGTGTCAGTATCTGCAAAGTATCAGCTTTAGACAGCGAGCGCCAGCACATATAAATTATGGGGAGGTGTAAGTAAGTGAAACCCAGACTCTGTATGTGAAACCCAGACTGGGGCCCCCACACGGTGAAACGGTAGAGCCCCAATTCCTTCCAATCTTTCCCATAGAGTAGAAGCAGTATAGGTATTCCCTCATATGGAAGCCTGCGAGCAGGGCCCTCACACCTCTTTGTTATTACACAGTCTGGTTTTATTACTATTTTATTCCTAATTGTAAAGCTCAACGGAATAAGCTGGCGCTATATAATCAACTTAATTGAAAAGTATTCGATGCGACTGGTATACAAAACTATTATACCTCCTTCACCAAACTTTACCGGCGGAGCACGTAAGTATTCAGGCAGGAAGAGATCTCTCAGTGTCCACCAAACATGTATTCATCATCAGACATCCAGATAATGCGGGCCGATCCGCATCCACCAGAGAAGGTGTTTCTATTGCTCCAGAGTGCAATGGCGCAGTGCTGTACACCCCCACCCCCCCCTCCCCAGCTGGTGTTTGGCATTGCGCCTGGTGATCTGAGGTTTGTGTGCGGTTACTCGGCCACGGGAACCCACCGCATGAAGCTACCAACAAAGAGTTCCTGTGCAGACGCAGTCAGGAACTTGGTAGCAAGTGATGCAACATAGGACCGACCCACGTGGCAGCCCCGCTCTGTGACCTTACGTGGTCTATGCTTTGTTCCTCAGCTGTCGTTACTACTAGAAGACGTACATTGAGGCGCCTGCGTTTTTTTTACGGCCATTCCCCAAAGGTCACGTCCTGTAAATCACTCTGCGATTATATCATCACTGCGAGCGGAATTGCACGGCACCGGGACACATGCGCAGTGCGATGACTGCTCAGTTGTGGGAACATGAATGAGACCCTCTAACCGCCGACAGATCAGAGGCAGGAGGAAGACCTGGCGACATTCTCAGATATATCGTTCTGCTCTAAGCACAGGACGGGTGGGGGTAAGGGGGGGCCAATAGGACAATCGACAGAAGATGCCCAGCTGAACGGAGCCAAAACAACAATGCACACATTGTTTACTCAGTGACATCAGCCGTCTCCCAATCACTGACGGCATTGTGAGGCCTTGGCAAGGTGGGACTGTGAGTAATGCACAATGCCGTCAGAAACAGACAATGCAGGAGTATCAGGGAACGTGGCCTGGCATCAACAGCCAACAAGGTTACAAAGCGGCTGAGAGGAGCAGGGACACCGGAAATCAGTAACTTACTGACCCGGAGTTTAATAAAGGAGAGACAGACAGAAATGATCAGCAGTAGGGACTGCTTCTCCTGGGTCTGACATGTCCTGAAATGTACCACCTACCTTGTACAGTGCAGACCTAATGACCAGAGCTCCAGCAAGGCATGCAGAGGCCTAGAGTGCAGCTACAGACCCTCTGGTGGCCATGGCCAGTCCCCATTCCTAGCACTGATGGTGGCCGTGGTCAGTCACACTCTTCCTACACTGATAGTGGCCATGGTGGTTAGTCCCCCTTCCTAGCACTGATGGCGGCCGTGGTCGGTCCCCTTTCCTAGCACTGATGGCGGCCGTGGTCAGTCCCCATTCCTAGCACTGATGGCGGCCGTGGTCAGTCCTCATTCCTAGCACTGATGGTGGCCGTGGTCAGTCACCATTCCTAGCACTGATGGTGGCCGTGGTCAGTCACCGTTCCTAGCACTGATGGTGGCCGTGGTCAATCACACTCTTCCTAGCACTGATAGTGGCCATGGTGGTCAGTCCCCCTTCCTAGCACTGATAGTGGCCATGGTGGTCAGTCCCCCTTCCTAGGACTGATGGTGGCCATGGTCAGTCCCACCCTTCCTAGCACTGATGGTGGCCGTGGTTAGTTACACTCTTCCTAGCACTGAGGGTGGCCGTGGTGGTCAGTCACCCTTCCTAGCACTGATGGTGGCCGTGGTTAGTCCCCCTTCCTAGCACTGATGGTGGCCATGGTTTTCAGTCCCCCTTCCTAGCACTGATGGTGGCCATGGTTTTCAGTCCACCTTCCTAGCACTAATAGTGGCCGTGGTTAGTCCCCCTTCCTAGCACTGATATTGGCCATGGTGGTCAGTCCCCTTTCCTAGCACTGATGGTGGCCATGGTCAGTCACACCCTTCCTAGCACTGATGGTGGCAGTGGTCAATTACACTCTTCCTAGCACTGATGGTGGCCATGGTCAGTCCCCCTTCCTAGCACTGATGATGGCCATGGTTTTCAGTCCCCCTTCCTAGCACTGATGGTGGCCGTGGTTAGTCAACCTTCCTAGCACTGATGGTGGCCGTGGTCAGTCACACTCTTCCTAGCACTGATGGTGGCCATGGTGGTCAGTCCCCCTTCCTAGCACTGATGGCGGCCGTGGTCGGTCCCCCTTCCTAGCACTGATGTCGGCTGTGGTCAGTCCCCTTCCTAGCACTGATGGTGGCCATGGTTTTCAGTCCACCTTCCTAGCACTAATGGTTGCCGTGGTTAGTCCCCCTTCCTAGCACTGATGGTGGCCGTGGTTAGTCCCCCTTGCTAGCACTGATAGTGGCCATGGTGATCAGTCCTCCGTCCTAGCACTGATGGTGGTGGCCATGGTGATCAGTCCTCCGTCCTAGCACTGATGGTGGCTGGGTAGATGCTAGAATCAAGTGGGCTAAGGGACCTTTTCCGTAAGGGGCTGTGGTCAGTTACACTCTTCCTAGCACTGATGGTGGCCCTAGTCAGTCCCCCTTCCTAGCACTGATGGTGGCCATGGTGGTCAGTCCTCCTTCCTAGCACTGATGGTGGCCATGGTGGTCAGTCAGCTTTCCTATATAACAACTGGTTGCCATGGTCAGTGAGTGCCTGCGCCTGTATGTACTGGTGAAATCTTATTGGTCTGCTCACGTTTCAGTCTCTTCTGATCCGTCAATGATTGGACATGATGACAGTGGGCGGGAGTAGAGCTGCATATATATCTGATGGTACCACTCAGTTCCGTTAGTGCAAAAAAGAGGCGTGGTTCCCATCCTTGCAACTTCTGATTGGACTATTTTTGATGGAGGCGGGGTTATACCCTGGATTGTATTTTGTGCAATCCGTTAATGAGGGGCGGAGCTTTCGCAGGCTGCAAGCTGATTGGTTCCCATCCACCTGTCACTTAGTTCCGCGTATGTCAGCGATTGGCTGAGCCTTAGGCCTCGTCTCCGGGATGCGTTCTCACTGGCTGTTGCTTAGCAGCGCTTCGGGCCCGGTCCATTCCGTTCTCAATGGCGGCGGGTAACGATGACGACGAAGGCGGCGGAGGGGACGGGGACCCCGAGTTCTGTCCCGCGGAGCTGTCCCCGGGGCCCGGCAGCAGGAGGAGCGCCGACAGAGCCCTGGAGGAGGCCGCCAGCACCGGGGTCCTCAATCTGTCTGGCCGCCGCCTGAAGGAGCTTCCCGGGAGCGCCCGCAACAGCGACCTGACTGACGTGACCCGAGCCGGTGAGAGGGGGGGCGAGGGGTGATACGGGGGGATACAGGTAGAGAGGGCGGAGATATCGGGTGGGACCGGGAAGTGATACTGGGGTTCAGAGTGGAGGGATAGGGGGAGATACTGGGGGGGGGGGGGGGGGGGGGGGAGTTACAGGGGGTGGGGGGGACGGAGATACTGGGGACCGAGGATGGACAGGGGGTGGAGGGGACAGAGGATAGACAGGGGGTGTGGGGGACAGAGGATGGACAGGGGGAGATGATACAGGGGGTGGGCGGGACGGAGATACTGGGGGACAGAGGATGGACAGGGGGAGATGATACAGGGGGTGGGCGGGACGGAGATACTGGGGGACAGAGGATGGACAGGGGGAGATGATACAGGGGGTGGGTGGGACGGAGATACTGGGGGACAGAGGATGGACAGGGGGAGATGATACAGGGGGTGGGTGGGACGGAGATACTGGGGGACAGAGGATGGACAGGGGGAGATACAGGGGGTGGGTGGGACGGAGATACTGGGGGACAGAGGATGGACAGGGGGAGATGATACAGGGGGTGGGCGGGACGGAGATACTGGGGGACAGAGGATGGACAGGGGGAGATGATACAGGGGGTGGGTGGGACGGAGATACTGGGGGACAGAGGATGGACAGGGGGAGATGATACAGGGGGTGGGTGGGACGGAGATACTGGGGGACAGAGGATGGACAGGGGGAGATGATACAGGGGGTGGGCGGGACGGAGATACTGGGGGACAGAGGATGGACAGGGGGAGATGATACAGGGGGTGGGTGGGACGGAGATACTGGGGGACAGAGGATGGACAGGGGGAGATGATACAGGGGGTGGGTGGGACGGAGATACTGGGGGACAGAGGATGGACAGGGGGAGATGATACAGGGGGTGGGTGGGACGGAGATACTGGGGGACAGAGGATGGTCAGGGGGAGATACAGGGGGTGGGGGGGACGGAGATACTGGGGGACAGAGGATGGACAGGGGGAGATACAGGGGGTGGGGGGGACAGAGGATGGACAGGGGGAGATACAGGGGGTGGGGGGGACGGAGATACTGGGGGACAGAGGATGGACAGGGGGGTAGAGTGAAGGGACAGCCTGAAGTTCAGAACACGGGGCCACCACTACCAGCCACGTGGACATCTATTGGGAATAGTAATGTGTGGCGAGTGAACACATTTAATGATGGACTGGAGCAGGTTAGCAATGTAAATCCAGGGGGTCCATGTTCTGAACTTGAATCGAAGGGACGGGGCAGATATCGGGGTTGAGATTGTGGACATGGGGCAGTGTGGAAGGACAAGGGGTGTGGGGCTACTGGAGGACAGGGTATAGAGTGAAGTGACAAAGGTAAGATAATGCGGGTGAGCGAGGGTGTATGGGGGGAGATAGAGGGTGGGGGTACACGGGGTAGAGTATAGGGACAGGTGGCACTGAGAGACATGGGGTAGATAGGAAGGGTCCAGGAGCCAGGGTGGCAAACATAATGAGGAGGGGAGTCAGGAGAGGTGGAATTGCGACGCAGGGTGGAGCATGAGGGAGGCTGTGACACACGGTGATGGGGCATGAGGGGGAAATAGTGAGGCGTTAGTGGGACTTGGGGTGAGAGCAGTGACGGGTGACTGTGAGAATAGAGGGACATGGAGGAGAACAATGGTCCCAAGTGGTCGGATAGAGAGCTGGGGACACGTGTGGAGGGTGGATGGAGAGTGGTGGGACATCACGAGGCAGGGGTGAGTGAGGAGAGACCAGGGGTGTGGGGGGACCGTGACACAGGAGGAGAGAGGGCACCAGTTCTGTATCAGTGTTGGGGTTTGGAGAGCGCGCCCCCCGTTGTGATTGAGCGCTCTGGTACCAGGACGTGGGGTGGGAGGGGAGTGTAGAAGATAAAGTGCGCTGTCAGGATTATAGGATTACAGAGGGCTGGTAGCTGGGGGAGAGGAATGTGCTGTGTGTCACATCTGTGCTGCTGGTTATTTACATCTATAATCTCTCCAGCCTGGGCCGTGTTACACAATCTGCCTGCGGGCGCCTCCGACTGACCCACCAGTGCATTGCGTCATTGGGGTGTGGGTTACCCTAAATCCTGGGTGTATGTAGGCAGTTATATTGTTAGTTTAGGGTTAGGATTTCCCAGTAAGTGGCTCGCTATAGCTTTGGAACCTAGTAGTATATGTGTAGAAATGCCCCATTCCCCCCCCACACGACGAATGCTTTCCTTCCTGAGTAACGCTCTAGCAGCGCTCCTCACAGTAATTATAGGCATTAGGTAATCATGATATGTGCACGATGATGTCTGACCGCCTGGTACTGCTGTCTCTAGTGCACGGTGATGTCTGACCGCCTGGTACTGCTGTCTAGTGCACGATGATGTCTGACCGCCTGGTACTACTGTGTCTAGTGCACGATGATGTCTGACCGCCTGGTACTACTGTCTCTAGTGCACGGTGATGTCTGACCGCCTGGTACTACTGTCTCTAGTGCACAGTGATGTCTGACCGCCTGGTACTGCTGTCTCTAGTGCGCAGGGATGTCTGACCGCCTGGTACTGCTGTCTCTAGTGCACAGTGATGTCTGACCGCCTGGTACTGCTGTCTCTAGTGCACGGTGATGTCTGACCGCCTGGTACTGCTGTCTCTAGTGCACGGTGATGTCTGACCGCCTGGTACTGCTGTCTCTAGTGCACGGTGATGTCTGACCGCCTGGTACTGCTGTCTCTAGTGCACGGTGATGTCTGACCGCCTGGTACTGCTGTCTCTAGTGCACGGTGATGTCTGACCGCCTGGTACTGCTGTCTCTAGTGCACGATGATGTCTGACCGCCTGGTACTGCTGTCTCTAGTGCACGGTGATGTCTGACCGCCTGGTACTGCTGTCTCTAGTGCACGGTGATGTCTGACCGCCTGGTACTGCTGTCTCTAGTGCACGGTGATGTCTGACCGCCTGGTACTGCTGTCTCTAGTGCACGGTGATGTCTGACCGCCTGGTACTGCTGTCTCTAGTGCACGATGATGTCTGACCGCCTGGTACTGCTGTCTCTAGTGCACGATGATGTCTGACCGCCTGGTACTGCTGTCCCTAGTGCACAGTGATGTCTGACCGCTTGCTACTGCTGTCTCTAGTGCACAGTGATGTCTGACCGCTTGCTACTACTGTCTCTAGTGCACAATGATGTCTGACCGCCTGGTACTACTGTCTCTAGTGCACGGTGATGTCTGACCGCCTGGTACTGCTGTCTCTAGTGCACGGTGATGTCTGACCGCCTGGTACTGCTGTCTCTAGTGCACGATGATGTCTGACCGCCTGGTACTGCTGTCCCTAGTGCACAGTGATGTCTGACCGCTTGCTACTACTGTCTCTAGTGCACAGTGATGTCTGACCGCTTGCTACTACTGTCTCTAGTGCACAATGATGTCTGACCGCCTGGTACTACTGTCTCTAGTGCACGATGATGTCTGACCGCCTGGTACTGCTGTCTCTAGTGCACGATGATGTCTGACCGCCTGGTACTGCTGTCTCTAGTGCACGGTGATGTCTGACCGCTTGGTACTGCTGTCTCTAGTGCACGGTGATGTCTGACCGCTTGGTACTGCTGTCTCTAGTGCACGGTGATGTCTGACCGCTTGGTACTGCTGTCTCTAGTGCACGGTGATGTCTGACCGCTTGGTACTGCTGTCTCTAGTGCACAGCGATGTCTGACCGCTTGGTACTGCTGTCTCTAGTGCACGGTGATGTCTGACCGCTTGGTACTGCTGTCTCTAGTGCACGGTGATGTCTGACCGCTTGGTACTGCTGTCTCTAGTGCACGGTGATGTCTGACCGCTTGGTACTACTGTCTCTAGTGCACGGTGATGTCTGACCGCTTGCTACTACGGTCTCTAGTGCGCGGGGATGTCTGACCGCCTGGTACTGCTGTCTCTAGTGCGCGGGGATGTCTGACCGCTTGGTATAACTGTCTAGTGTGCGGGGATGTCTGACCGCTTGGTACTACTGTCTAGTGCACGGTGGATTTCTGACCGCTTGGTATAACTGTCTCTAGTGCGTGGGTATGTCTGACCGCTTGGTACTACTGTCTCTAGTGCGCGGGGATGTCTGACCGCCTGGTACTACTGTCTCTAGTGCGCGGGGATGTCTGACCGCTTGGTATAACTGTATCTAGTGCGCAGGGATGTCTGACCGCTTGGTACTACTGTCTAGTGCACGGTGGATGTCTGACCGCTTAGTATAACTGTCTCTAGTGCGTGGGGATGTCTGACCGTGATCTGTGGCACAGACACGGGTTATGTGTAGGGCACAGGCTGGATACAATGGTCTGTGGCACAGACACGGGTTATGTGTAGGGCACAGGCTGGTACAATGATCTGTGGCACAGACACGGGTTATGTGTAGGGCACAGGCTGGTACAATGATCTGTGGCACAGACACGGGTTATGTGTTGGGCACAGGCTGGTACAATGATCTGTGGCACAGGTTATGTGTCGGGCTCTGGGTGGTACAATGATCTGTGGCACAGGTTATGTGTTGGGCTCTGGGTGGTACAATGATCTGTGGCACAGGTTATGTGTTGGGCTCTGGGTGGTACAATGATCTGTGGCACAGGTTATGTGTTGGGCTCTGGGTGGTACAATGATCTGTGGCACAGGTTATGTGTCGGGCTCTGGGTGGTACAATGATCTGTGGCACAGACACGGGTTATGTGTTGGGCTCTGGGTGGTACAATGATCTGTGGCACAGGTTATGTGTTGGGCTCTGGGTGGTACAATGATCTGTGGCACAGGTTATGTGTCGGGCTCTGGGTGGTACAATGATCTGTGGCACAGGTTATGTGTCGGGCTCTGGGTGGTACAATGATCTGAGGCACAGGTTATGTGTCGGGCTCTGGGTGGTACAATGATCTGTGGCACACACGGGTTATGTGTCGGGCTCTGGGTGGTACAATGATCAGTGGCACACACGGGTTATGTGTTGGGCTCTGGGTGGTACAATGATCTGTGGCACAGGTTATGTGTTGGGCTCTGGGTGGTACAATGATCTGTGGCACAGAGACGGGTTATGTGTTGGGCTCTGGGTGGTACAATGATCTGTGGCACAGGTTATGTGTTGGGCTCTGGGTGGTACAATGATCTGTGGCACAGACATGGGTTATGTGTTGGGCTCTGGGTGGTACAATGATCAGTGGCACAGGTTATGTGTTGGGCTCTGGGTGGTACAATGATCTGTGGCACAGGTTATGTGTCGGGCTCTGGGTGGTACAATGATCTGTGGCACAGGTTATGTGTCGGGCTCTGGGTGGTACAATGATCTGTGGCACAGGTTATGTGTCGGGCTCTGGGTGGTACAATGATCTGTGGCACAGGTTATGTGTCGGGCTCTGGGTGGTACAATGATCTGTGGCACAGGTTATGTGTCTGGCTCTGGGTGGTACAATGATCAGTGGCACACACGGGTTATGTGTTGGGCTCTGGGTGGTACAATGATCTGTGGCACAGGTTATGTGTTGGGCTCTGGGTGGTACAATGATCTGTGGCACAGGTTATGTGTTGGGCTCTGGGTGGTACAATGATCTGTGGCACAGGTTATGTGTTGGGCTCTGGGTGGTACAATGATCTGTGGCACAGACATGGGTTATGTGTTGGGCTCTGGGTGGTACAATGATCTGTGGCACACACGGGTTATGTGTCGGGCTCTGGGTGGTACAATGATCTGTGGCACAGGTTATGTGTCGGGCTCTGGGTGGTACAATGATCTGTGGCACACACGGGTTATGTGTCGGGCTCTGGGTGGTACAATGATCTGTGGCACAGGTTATGTGTCGGGCTCTGGGTGGTACAATGATCTGTGGCACAGGTTATGTGTTGGGCTCTGGGTGGTACAATGATCTGTGGCACACACGGGTTATGTGTTGGGCTCTGGGTGGTACAATGATCTGTGGCACAGGTTATGTGTTGGGCTCTGGGTGGTACAATGATCTGTGGCACAGGTTATGTGTCGGGCTCTGGGTGGTACAATGATCTGTGGCACAGGTTATGTGTTGGGCTCTGGGTGGTACAATGATCTGTGGCACAGGTTATGTGTCGGGCTCTGGGTGGTACAATGATCTGTGGCACAGGTTATGTGTCGGGCTCTGGGTGGTACAATGATCTGTGGCACAGGTTATGTGTCGGGCTCTGGGTGGTACAATGATCTGTGGCACAGGTTATGTGTCGGGCTCTGGGTGGTACAATGATCTGTGGCACAGGTTATGTGTCGGGCTCTGGGTGGTACAATGATCTGTGGCACAGGTTATGTGTCGGGCTCTGGGTGGTACAATGATCTGTGGCACAGGTTATGTGTTGGGCTCTGGGTGGTACAATGATCTGTGGCACACACGGGTTATGTGTTGGGCTCTGGGTGGTACAATGATCTGTGGCACAGGTTATGTGTTGGGCTCTGGGTGGTACAATGATCTGTGGCACAGGTTATGTGTTGGGCTCTGGGTGGTACAATGATCTGTGGCACAGACATGGGTTATGTGTTGAGCTCTGGGTGGTACAATGATCTGTGGCACAGGTTATGTGTTGGGCTCTGGGTGGTACAATGATCTGTGGCACAGGTTATGTGTCGGGCTCTGGGTGGTACAATGATCTGTGGCACAGGTTATGTGTTGGGCTCTGGGTGGTACAATGATCTGTGGCACAGGTTATGTGTCGGGCTCTGGGTGGTACAATGATGTGTGGCACAGGTTATGTGTTGGGCTCTGGGTGGTACAATGATCTGTGGCACAGGTTATGTGTCTGGCTCTGGGTGGTACAATGATCTGTGGCACAGAGACGGGTTATGTGTTGGGCTCTGGGTGGTACAATGATCTGTGGCACAGGTTATGTGTCGGGCTCTGGGTGGTACAATGATCTGTGGCACAGGTTATGTGTTGGGCTCTGGGTGGTACAATGATCTGTGGCACAGGTTATGTGTTGAGCTCTGGGTGGTACAATGATCTGTGGCACAGGTTATGTGTCGGGCTCTGGGTGGTACAATGATCTGTGGCACAGGTTATGTGTCGGGCTCTGGGTGGTACAATGATCTGTGGCACAGGTTATGTGTCGGGCTCTGGGTGGTACAATGATCTGTGGCACAGAGACTGGTTATGTGTTGGGCTCTGGGTGGTACAATGATCTGTGGCACAGACATGGGTTATGTGTCGGGCTCTGGGTGGTACAATGATCTGTGGCACAGGTTATGTGTTGGGCTCTGGGTGGTACAATGATCTGTGGCACAGGTTATGTGTTGGGCTCTGGGTGGTACAATGATCTGTGGCACACACGGGTTATGTGTCGGGCTCTGGGTGGTACAATG
Source organism: Pseudophryne corroboree (assembly GCF_028390025.1). NCBI lineage: Eukaryota > Metazoa > Chordata > Amphibia > Anura > Myobatrachidae > Pseudophryne > Pseudophryne corroboree. Next base: position 6,466,096 of record NC_086449.1, on the reverse strand, counting down.
ATCTGTGGCACAGGTTATGTGTCGGGCTCTGGGTGGTACAATGATCTGTGGCACACACGGGTTATGTGTCGGGCTCTGGGTGGTACAATGATCTGTGGCACAGGTTATGTGTCGGGCTCTGGGTGGTACAATGATCTGTGGCACAGGTTATGTGTTGGGCTCTGGGTGGTACAATGATCTGTGGCACACACGGGTTATGTGTTGGGCTCTGGGTGGTACAATGATCTGTGGCACAGGTTATGTGTCGGGCTCTGGGTGGTACAATGATCTGTGGCACAGGTTATGTGTTGGGCTCTGGGTGGTACAATGATCTGTGGCACACACGGGTTATGTGTTGGGCTCTGGGTGGTACAATGATCTGTGGCACAGGTTATGTGTTGGGCTCTGGGTGGTACAATGATCTGTGGCACAGGTTATGTGTCGGGCTCTGGGTGGTACAATGATCTGTGGCACAGGTTATGTGTTGGGCTCTGGGTGGTACAATGATCTGTGGCACACACGGGTTATGTGTTGGGCTCTGGGTGGTACAATGATCTGTGGCACAGGTTATGTGTTGGGCTCTGGGTGGTACAATGATCTGTGGCACAGGTTATGTGTTGGGCTCTGGGTGGTACAATGATCTGTGGCACAGGTTATGTGTTGGGCTCTGGGTGGTACAATGATCTGTGGCACAGGTTATGTGTTGGGCTCTGGGTGGTACAATGATCTGTGGCACAGGTTATGTGTCGGGCACAGGCTGGTACAGGAATCTGAGTTGCGCCGTTATGCACGCTGTCCCTGAGTAGTTCAGGAAATGATGGATTGCAGAGTGTGTGACCTCCGGATGTACTGGGAGCTGATAATTATGTCATTAAATGAAGGTCTGGCTGCAGGACTGCTCTGAGAGATGTTCTATGTTCAGGCATAGGAGGGGGGGAGAGGAGACTCTGGGCATGGAGGGGTATCCGTTCAGATGGTCGACCATGTTATGGTCGACAGTCATTAGGTCGACCACTATTGGTCGACATTGACATGGACACATGGTCGACACATGAAAGGTCGACATGAGTTTTTTTTTTTTTTTACTTTTATTTCTTTTGGGGAACTTTTCCATACTTTACGATCCACGTGGACTACGATTGGAACGGTAATCTGTGCCGAGCGAAGCGGTAGCAGAGCGAAGGCACCATGCCCGAAGCATGGCGAGCGAAGCGGTGCACTAATTGGGGTTCCCAGTCACTTTACGCAAAAAACGACACCAAAAAAAGTAAAAAAAACCCTCATGTCGACCTTTTCACGTGTCGACCATGTGTCCATGTCGACCATGTCAATGTCGACCATTAGTGGTCGACCTAATGACTGTCGACCATAACATGGTCGACCATTCATACCGGAACCGCATGGAGGGGGCGGGGGGAGTGATGAAGGAGACTGGGTTGGGGACATGATGGAGAGAGAATGAGGACAGGGGTCTTCTCCTGACAGCTGTCCAGATCCGGTATGTTACGTAATGCCTGAGTAATAGAGGGTAGTCCTCCACATCATGGCTGGTCAGTACCTGGAATCATTTATAATGTGTGCCACCTACAAGAAATGGTCTCCCAGCCCAGTGTAGCCAGGCCCGTGGGTCTCACATTCCCCTGAGAAGACCGCTGACCAGTGTACATGCTTTTCCTCCACGGTTATACTGTATGTGCCAGTCCCATACTATGTAGAGCTACATCTGAGCCCTACGTATTGTGCTGGGGACTGGGCTCCCCTTCCTGTCACACAGCGCACCTATGTAGTGTCCTGAGGCATTGGTGACGGGCCGTCCCCCTATCTGTGTACTCTGATGCTCTTATTGGGATTGGCTGGTGCTCTGTATAATCACAGTGATGGGCCGTCCCCCTATCTGTGTACTCTGATGCTCTTATTGGGATTGGCTGGTGCCCTGTGACATCACAGTGATGGGCCGTTCCCCTTTCTGTGTACTCTGATGCTCTTATTGGGATTGGCTGGTGCCCTGTGACATCACAGTGATGGGCTGTCCCCCTATCTGTGTACTCTGATGCTCTTATTGGGATTGGCTGGTGCCCTGTGACATCACAGTGATGGGCCGTCCCCCTATCTGTGTACTCTGATGCTCTTATTGGGATTGGCTGGTGCCCTGTGACATCACAGTGATGGGCCGTCCCCCTATCTGTGTACTGTGATGCTCTTATTGGGATTGGCTGGTGCCCTGTGACATTACAGTGATGGGCCGTCCCCCTATCTGTGTACTCTGATGCTCTTATTGGGATTGGCTGGTGCTCTGTGACATCACAGTGATGGGCCGGTCCCCTATTTGTGTACTGTGATGCTCTTATTGGGATTGGCTGGTGCCCTGTGACATCACAGTGATGGGCCGGCCCCCTATCTGTGTACTCTGCTGCACCCCTTCTGTGGAATGTGCTCCCCCACTCCATTAGACTCTCCCCGACCTTGCAAAGCTTCAAACGGGCACTGAAAACCCACCTATTTATCAAAGCGTACCCCTCCAATGCATAACCTAGTCCTTAGGCTGCTCCTCCATCCCCCTGCCCCATGCCTTGGACATCTCTGCTTTGCTCGCATACCACCATCAGGCTTCTACCTGCTTGCGCCTCATGTCATCTGTCTGTTGCCCCTCCCCACTAGATTGTTAGCTCTTCAGAGCAGGGCCCTCTTTCCTCTTGTCTAAGCCCTCTTCTTGACACATCTCACTCAGTGACCATCTTTACCTGCTTTCTCTCCTGCTGGTAAAGGCTCATCTCTATCTATGGCCGCCAGCCCCTAGTAGTACAATGATTACTCCTTCGCTACTTACATCTTAGCTGTATTGTGTATGAGAATTGTGGTGCTCTTTGTTACCTGCACTCCATTTTTGTTATTTATTTACTGTTATGCTAAGTTTTGTCTCCCTGTACTGTCCTTTGTACGGCGCTGCGAAACACTTGTGGCGCCCTATAAACAAAATGTAATAATAATAATCACAGTGATGGGCCGGCCCCCTATCTGTGTACTGTGATGCTCTTATTGGGATTGGCTGGTGCTCTGTGACATCACAGTGATGGGCCGGCCCCCTATCTGTGTACTCTGATGCTCTTATTGGGATTGGCTGGTGCTCTGTGACATCACAGTGATGGGCCGGCCCCCTATCTGTGTACTGTGATGCTCTTATTGGGATTGGCTGGTGCTCTGTGACATCACAGTGATGGGCCGGCCCCTATCTGTGTACTCTGATGCTCTTATTGGGATTGGCTGGTGCTCTGTATAATCACAGTGATGGGCCGGTCCCCTATCTGTGTACTCTGATGCTCTTATTGGGATTGGCTGGTGCTCTGTATAATCACAGTGATGGGCCAGTCCCCTATCTGTGTACTGTGATACTCTTATCGGGATTGTCTGGTGCCCTGTGACATCACAGTGATGGGCCGGCCCCCTATCTGTGTACTGTGATGCTCTTATTGGGATTGGCTGGTGCTCTGTGACATCACAGTGATGGGCCGTCCCCCTATCTGTGTACTGTGATACTCTTATTGGGATTGTCTGGTGCCCTGTGACATCACAGTAATGGGCCTGCTCCCTATCTGTGTATTGGGATTGGCTGGTGCTCTGTGACATCACAGTGATGGGTCGGCCCCTATCTGTGTATTCTTGTAATGCAGCTGTTTCTGATCATCATTTAGACTTTAGTTTATACGTTGCTCCAGGAACAGTCTGGAAAATATATAAAATGTTTATGTATTGAGGTCTCTGCAGGATTGCTGTCGCTTCCAGATTGCTGGTCCCAGAGGGAGCCGTGATCCTGGTTCCTCTGTGACACATCCCTCCCCCCCCCAGCAGTGTGACATGTGTGACCAGACCACATCCGGCACCTCGCACAGCCAGAGCGATTCACGTAGCCCGCTCAGCGCATGTACATATATAATGGTGCATATACTGTACATAGGGATGCAGCGTCTGTATCATGACCGCCGATCACCCGTACCCATCCCCTGTACATATATACAGGCCTATAGCTCCGTCAGGAGCTGCAAAATAAACAGATGCTCCTAGAGACCCATCCAATGACGCTTCTGTGTATGACGCCAGCATACGCCTCAGTGTTGTACAGCTGGGAACAAACACCCTTATAAAACAACTCCGTGGTTTGGGCAAGAGGGTGCTGCTTGCAAGGTCATAATCCAGGGATGGGGAACCTTCGGCCCTTCAGCTGCTGTTGAACTACACATCCCAGCATGCCCTGCAACAGTTTTAGCATGGCCAAATAGCAAAACTGTAGCAAGGCATGCTGGTATGTGTAGTTCAACAACAGCTGGAAGGCCGAAGGTTCCCCATCCCTGTCGTCATAATCCATAGGGAAACAGCAATGCACCGTGTGCGTAGTGGGCTGTAGTGTCCTGTCACACGGCAGTGCTGGCCTGGGGTCAGAGGGAGCAGAATATACTGTAGTAGTTATATAGAGCCTCCTGTTCTCCATATTACCGCCCGGCAGGGATACTGGTCACGGGTGGCCGCAGCAAACGGTGGGACAAGATCCGTCCTCTGATCCAGCAGATAATTACATTACAGGCACAGAGAGGCCGAATGTAAAGATTTGTTCTATCTGCCACTTATACTCCGACTGGCTGAATGAGGCCTTTCATCGCCAGGCTGGGCACCACGCCACGCTCTCACCATGCGCGAGTCATGTGCTCAGCCCCCGGGCACAGGCGCACCCTCTCTCTACCAACAACAGCAAGCTCTGGCTCACTCCCAGTGTGTGAGAGGGGGGAGGGGGGCGATAGTGCCCTGATTTACCTGCAGGAGGAACCAGATTATACTGCTTTATACCAGGGGGAGTTACATATTGGGGTGGCCAAGTGTTTGCATATGTACGTGCAGGGCTGAAAGTATGCATGGTGTAGTAGTGTCTGTCTGTACTGGATGTTTTGTGAGCATATGGCATGGTGTAGTAGTGTCTGTCTGTACTGGATGTTTTGTGAGCATATGGCATGGTGTAGTAGTGTCTGTCTGTACTGGATGTTTTGTGTGCATATGGCATGGTGTAGTAGTGTCTGTCTGTACTGGATGTTTTGTGTGCATATGGCATGGTGTAGTAGTGTCTGTCTGTACTGGGCGTTTTGTGTGCATATGGCATGGTGTAGTAGTGTCTGTACTGGATGTTTTGTGTACATATGGCATGGTGTAGTAGTGTCTGTACTGGATGTTTTGTGTACATATGGCATGGTGTAGTAGTGTCTGTACTGGATGTTTTGTGTACATATGGCATGGTGTAGTAGTGTCTGTACTGGATGTTTTGTGTACATATGGCATGGTGTAGTAGTGTCTGTACTGGGCTGTGTGTACATATGGCATGGTGTAGTAGTGTCTGTCTGTACTGGGCTGTGTGTACATATGGCATGGTGTAGTAGTGTCTGTACTGGGCTGTGTGTATATATGGCATGGTGTAGTAGTGTCTGTCTGTACTGGGCGTTGTGTGCATATGGCATGGTGTAGTAGTGTCTGTCTGTACTGGATGTTTTGTGTGCATATGGCATGGTGTAGTAGTAGTAGTAGAAGTAGTAGTGTCTGTACTGGATGTTTTGTGTGCATATGGCATGGTGTAGTAGTGTCTGTCTGTACTGGGCGTTTTGTGTGCATATGGCATGGTGTAGTAGTGTCTGTCTGTACTGGGCGTTTTGTGTGCATATGGCATGGTGTAGTAGTGTCTGTCTGTACTGGATGTTTTGTGTGCATATGGCATGGTGTAGTAGTGTCTGTCTGTACTGGGCGTTTTGTGTGCATATGGCATGGTGTAGTAGTAGTAGTAGTAGTAGTAGTAGTAGTGGTGTCTGTACTGGGCGTTTTGTGTGCATATGGCATGGTGTAGTAGTGTCTGTCTGTACTGGGTGTTTTGTGTGCATATGGCATGGTGTAGTAGTATCGTTACCAGACTTTACAGTTGGGTGCATGTTTTTTTTTTCCTCGCAGTGCTGAAACATTTCTGCGCACCTCCTGCACAACTCCTGTTTTTTATAAAATCCATATTTAAGGAGACATTAGCGGAACCTGATTTGGAACTGTTTGGACCATACCCCTCCCCCACTGCTAATTAAGCAATTGGAAGTTTCCAATTAGCTTAATTAGTCCATAATTAGTTGTCTCTTCTCCAGCACCACAAATAGCAGGGCTTCAAAGTACCGGCTCAGGTACAGTACTGCCCCTCACCTGCACCTGTTCCCACACACTGCACTACATTACACTGCCCCTCACCTGCACCTGTTCCCACACACACACACACTGCACTACATTACACTGCCCCTCACCCTGCACCTGTTCCCACACACACACACACTGCACTACATTACACTGCCCCTCACCCTGCACCTGTTCCCACACACACTGCACTACATTACACTGCCCCTCACCTGCACCTGTTCCCACACACACACTGCACTACATTACACTGCCCCTCACCCTGCACCTGTTCCCACACACACACACACTGCACTACATTACACTGCCCCTCACCCTGCACCTGTTCCCACACACACACACACTGCACTACATTACACTGCCCCTCACCCTGCACCTGTTCCCACACACACTGCACTACATTACACTGCCCCTCACCTGCACCTGTTCCCACACACACTGCACTACATTACACTGCCCTGCACCTGTTCCCACACACACTGCACTACATTACACTGCCCCTCACCTGCACCTGTTCCCACACACACTGCACTACATTACACTGCCCCTCACCTGCACCTGTTCCCACACACACTGCACTACATTACACTGCCCCTCACCTGCACCTGTTCCCACACACACTGCACTACATTACACTGCCCCTCACCCTGCACCTGTTCCCACACACACTGCACTACATTACACTGCCCCTCACCTGCACCTGTTCCCACACACACTGCACTACATTACACTGCCCCTCACCTGCACCTGTTCCCACACACACTGCACTACATTACACTGCCCCTCACCCTGCACCTGTTCCCACACACACTGCACTACATTACACAGCCCCTCACCTGCACCTGTTCCCACACACACTGCACTACATTACACTGCCCCTCACCCTGCACCCCTTCCCACACGCGCTGCACTACATTACCTTGCCCCCCACCCTGCACCTGTTCCCACACGCGCTGCACTACATTACCTTGCCCCCCACCCTGCACCTGTTCCCACAAGCGCTGCACTATATTACACTGCCCCTCACCCTGCACCTGTTCCCACACACACTGCACTACATTACACTGCCCCTCACCCTGCACCTGTTCCCACACACACTGCACTACATTACACTGCCCCTCACCCTGCACCTGTTCCCACACACACTGCACTACATTACACTGCCCCTCACCTGCACCTGTTCCCACACACACTGCACTACATTACACTGCCCCTCACCCTGCACCTGTTCCCACACACACTGCACTACATTACACAGCCCCTCACCTGCACCTGTTCCCACACACACTGCACTACATTACACTGCCCCTCACCTGCACCTGTTCCCACACACACTGCACTACATTACACTGCCCCTCACCCTGCACCTGTTTCCACACACACTGCACTACATTACACTGCCCCTCACCTGCACCCATACACACTGCACTACATTACACTGCCCCTCACCCTGCACCTGTTCCCACACACACTGCACTACATTACACTGCCCCTCACCTGCACCTGTTCCCACACACACTGCACTACATTACACTGCCCCTCACCCTGCACCTGTTCCCACACACACTGCACTACATTACACAGCCCCTCACCTGCACCTGTTCCCACACACACTGCACTACATTACACTGCCCCTCACCCTGCACCTGTTCCCACACACACTGCACTACATTACACTGCCCCTCACCTGCACCCATACACACTGCACTACATTACACTGCCCCTCACCCTGCACCTGTTCCCACACACACTGCACTACATTACACTGCCCCTCACCTGCACCTGTTCCCACACACACTGCACTACATTACACTGCCCCTCACCCTGCACCTGTTCCCACAAGCGCTGCACTACATTACACTGCCCCTTACCCTGCACCTGTTCCCACACACACTGCACTACATTACACTGCCCCTCACCCTGCACCTGTTCCCACACACACTGCACTACATTACACTGCCCCTCACCTGCACCTGTTCCCACACACACTGCACTATATTACACTGCCCCTCACCTGCACCTGTTCCCACACACGCTGCACTACATTACACTCCCCCTCACCCTGCACCTGTTCCCACACACACTGCACTACATTACACTGCCCCTCACCTGCACCTGTTCCCACACACACTGCACTACATTACACTGCCCCTCACCCTGCATCCCTTCCCACACACACTGCACTACATTACACTGCCCCTCACCTGCACCTGTTCCCACACACGCTGCACTACATTACACTGCCCCTCACCCTGCACCCCTTCCCACACGCGCTGCACTACATTACCTTGCCCCCCACCCTGCACCTGTTCCCACACGCGCTGCACTACATTACCTTGCCCCCCACCCTGCACCTGTTCCCACAAGCGCTGCACTACATTACACTGCCCCTCACCCTGCACCTGTTCCCGCACGCGCTGCACTACATTACACTGCCCCTCACCCTGCACCCGTTCCCACACGCACTGCACTACATTACAATTCCGCGCACACTGCAGACTGCATTACACTACTGCTGACCCTGCATCCCCTGTACACTGCACTACAGTACCTCTACTACTGCACCTTTTCCCACGCACTGCACTAAATTACACTACCACTCACCCAGCATCCCCTCCACGCTGCATTACATTACCACTCACTGCACGCTGCATTACACTACTGCTGACCCTGCATCCACTGCACTACATTACACTACCGCTCACCCTGCACTAGAGTACCTCTAATACTGCACCTGTTCCCACACACTGCACTACATTACACTACCGCTCACCCTGCACTACAGTACCTCTAATACTGCACCTGTTCCCACACACTGCACTACATTACACTACCGCTCACCCTGCATGCTACTGCTCACCCTGCACTACAGTACCTCTAATACTGCACCTGTTCCCACACACTGCACTACATTACACTACCGCTCACCCTGCATGCTACTGCTCACCCTGCACTACACTACCGTACCGCTAATACTGCACCCGTTCCCGAGCACTCTGTACTACATTACAATTCCGCACACACTGCAGACTGCATTACACTCTGCTGACCCTGCACACTGCACTACAGTACCTCTACCACTGCACCTGTTCCCACACACTACACTAAATTACAGTCTTACCCAGCATCCCCTCCACACTGCGCTACATTACACTACCGCTCACCCTGCACATTGCACTGCATTACACTACTGCCCACGCTGCATTTCATTACCACTCACTGCACGTTGCATTACACTACTGATGACCCTGCATCCACTGCACTACATTGCACTACAGTACGTCTAATACTGCACCTGCCTGTTCACACACATTGCACTACATTACCGCTCACCCTGCACTACACTACCCATAATGCTGCACCCGTTCCCGCGCAGACTGCATTACACTACTGCTGACCCTGCACACTGTGCTACATTACACTACCGCTCACCCTGTGCACTGCACTACAGTACCTCTAATACTGCACCTGTTCCCACACACTGCACTACATTACACTACCGCTCACACTGCAGTACACTACAGTACCCATAATACTGCACCCGTTCCCGCGCAGACTGCATTACACTACTGCTGACCTTGCACACTGCGCTACATTACACTACCGCTCACCCTGTGCACTGCACTACAGTACCTCTAATACTGCACCTGTTCCCACACACTGCACTACATTACACTACCGCTCACCCTGCACTGCATTACACTACCGCTCACCCTGCATACTGCGCTACATTACATTTCTGCTTACCCTGCGCTCTGCACTACAGTACCTCTAATACTGCACCTGTTCCCACACACTGCACTACATTACACTACTGCTCACCCTGCATCACCTGCACACTGCACTACATTACACTACCACTCACCCTGTGCACTGCACTACAGTACCTCTAATACTGCACCTGTTCCCACACACTGCACTACATTACACTACTGCTCACTCTGCATCACCTGCACACTGCACTACATTACACTTTCGAATTCTTAAGGATAAGGAGGAATTGCAGCGAGGACACTGTATGCATGACCCAAATCAACGAACTCAAAAACGCTTTCATCAAAAAAGGTTATCAACCTGAGAACTTGGAATCAATTCAGACGGAAACAATGAACAAGGATAGGACCACTCTCATCCGAAATAAAAAACAGAAGAAAAACGATGAGAAACTCCCCAATCATTCCCAATGGTCGTTTATCACAGGATATGACCACCAATACAAAAAAATAGAACTGATCATTAGGAAACATTGGAACTTGCTGTGTATGGACGACACGTTAAAAAACCATTCCGAAAAAAACCACGTTCATTTACCATAAGGCAGCGAATCTAAAGAACAAATTAGTCCGAAGCGCCTTACCCCAGAAAAATATTAATCCCATCAGAACAAGAGGTTTCCATAGGTGCGGACTTTGTCTTCCATGCCGACAAATCAAAACTGAAACCTCCAAATATACAGAAGTAACCGTCAATGGCATTACCTTTAAAATCAAAGATTTCATCACCTGCCATACCAGTAACGTTGTTTATTTAGTGGAGTGCGCTTGTGGGAAGATGTACATTGGACGTACGTCGAGAGCTCTAAAGACAAGACTTGGCGAACGTCTGCGCAATATAAAAAGAAGGTCTCCTCACACACAATCTGTCCGAACATTTTAAATTAGAACACAACTGTTCATATACATCCATAAGGAAATTCGTGGGACTACAGCACATAAAATCCACTTGGCGCGACAGAAACACAGAAAAAAATCTTGCAAAGGCGGAAATTAAATTGATTTACTAACTTCAGTCCCTGTGCCCCAAAGGCCTAAACAAAGATTTTTAACTTAAATGGTTCTTGCACAAGCCTACATAATTCATCAGTCAGTATGTATCATTGTTAGATACCAATCACGGTACTTTTCATAACCTATTATATTTTGTTTTCTTCACGTGGACCTATGGAGAATTAATCAATTGGAGACAAATTATGGACATCTCTCAACATATTTCCACATCTATGGAGACTTTTTGACTTTTAATGACTTTTATTGACTATATATACATTTCGGTTTATTGGATAACTTTGTGTTTGATGCACAACATCTGTCCAGCTAATTGTGGATCCCCATATTTCCACTATAGATCATAATATTTTGGGGGAGTTATGTATGCACATTTTAGAACGGTGGCACTCATCAAATATGGTATCTCTGACCACCTTTTCCTTAGTCTCTGGTTGTCACAGCCATATTCCGCTCCTTGGCCTTTATTAATGAATAGTGCACCCATGACAAGTTAACCTACACCTTTTTCTCCTATTACAATTAGATCTACTGCAGTTCACAGCCGCCGTCCCAGCTGTTTCTTCCGTCACTTCCGGTCGGTGACACGCAAACCATCGCGTCACTTCCGGTATCGGAGCCGCACCTCCGGCGAATCACCAGTGACCTTCTTTAATAGTTTTGTCTTTCCCTTCCACGCTTAGATTAGCCTCTTTCCGACCAACAGAGACTTACTGCTGCACTTATCATAGGGGATATTGCATGCTAATTTCGGCCATTCATGCCGCCACGTCACTTCCGGTGTAGAACTTCCGGTCCGGGTCACTTCCGGCCGGACGTTTTTATCAGCTTTTAGCCTGGTTTACACCCAAATCTGCACACTTTGTTCACCACAGAGTACTAATGCAGCAGCACATCACTATCAGTAATCAGGTTTTACTAAAAGGGATTCTGTTTGACTACTTCCGGCTCCGGTGACCTATGACCCGGAATTAACCTCCCACCATCTTTAAAAGCCAGTTCTGGAGACATGTAACACCATCAAGCCCGGAAGAGATTGCAGATCTCGAAACGCGTTGGTATTGGATCCATTAGGAATTCGAACCTTTCATTCATTGGACATCGACCTTGTGGTCAGCTTGGGAGCCAGAGCAGGGTGAAGTCTGGACCACCCTGCTTGTTATAACACCTGCGGCTCCTAAGCTACCTCTCTGGTATGCGTTCCAACATTTTTAGAAGTGCGATTTGAGTTGTTTTGAACATTGATTACCATCACTCATCCAGGGGTTAGTGACCCATCATTAAGCGTAGGAGCCAGAGCAGGGTGAAGCTTTGACCACCCTGCCTTATTTAACACCTGCGGCTCCTAGCTTACCTTAATGGTATGCTTTTAGTAATTGTTTTATGTATGTGAATGTTTATTGTATTAAATTTGTATGAATTTTATCGAAACTCCTCGGAATTTATATCCGCATATCTATATTGAGTTCATTATCTATCTGATAAGGTGACCATTGCTTTGGTCTTCCCATACGACCACGGAAAGAGGGCGCCCCGGTTACACCACCTCACACTTTTATTCACTGCACTACATTACACTACCGCTCACCCTGCATCACCTGCACTACATTACACTACCGCTCACCCTGCATCACCTGCACTACATTACACTACCGCTCACCCTGCATCACCTGCACTACATTACACTACCGCTCACCCTGCATCACCTGCACTACATTACACTACCGCTCACCCTGCATCACCTGCACTACATTACACTACCGCTCACCCTGCATCACCTGCACTACATTACACTACCGCTCACCCTGCATCCCCTGCACACTGCACTACATTACCCCTAATACTGCACGTGTTCCCACACACTGCACTACAGTACCTCAAATACTGCACTTGTTCCCACACACTGCACTGCATTACACTACCGCTCACCCTGCATCCCCTGCACACTGCACTACATTACACTACCACTCACCCTGCATCACCTGCACACTGCACTACATTACACTACCGCTCACCCTGCACACTGCACTACAGTACCCCTAATACTGCACCTGTTCCCACGCACACCACGCTACATTGCATTACCGTGCATGCTGCTACTTAGGCTGCACTACATTGCACTAACTCACCCTGTACCCCCTGCACACTGCACTACATTACACTGCACTACAGTACCCCTAATACTGCACCTGTTCCCGTGCACACTGCACTACCGCTCACACTGCATCACACGACTGCATGCTACACTACCGTACTGCTTACCCTGTATCCCCTGCACACTGCACTACATTACACTACCGCTCGCTCTGCACCCCCCTACCCACACGCTCTACATTACACCTATCCCTGCACCCGTTTCCCACACCACCACACGACACTAACCCTGCACCCCCTTTCTCCACACAGCACCGGCAGCCTGTGGGCGGCTACATGCTGATTTAAAAAAACAAACAAAACAAAAAAACTTCCCATGGGGTTTTGGCCACAAAAAAATTTGCAACTCACACACAGTCACACTGAATGGACGTCTATCTTTTGCCTCCAGTGAGGGTTTATTGACTGATGTGCCACTGTATGGATAATTGCCCAGGAGTTGTGTGAAGGCCCATATGCCGATTTGGCCGTCTGTCTTTTCACAGTGTTGTACTGTTGAGTTATTTCATCCTAGTTATGACTTTTTTGCAATATGAAAATATGTATGGCTTGTCTTGATAAAGGCTCTGCTTGTTGAGCCGAAACGTCGACCCAATAAAGCCGATTATGATCTAAGAAAATACGATTGGATTGGATTTGTGAAGGAGAGTGCCCCCCAGGAAACTGGAACTACGACTATATGTGTGGATCCACCGTGACTGTGTGGATTCTACTGGGTGCACCCCGCAGTTGACCACACACGGATGTGAGTGCAGGACTCCCTTGGGGATGGATAAGGAGATATAATATATATATATATATATATATATATATATATATATATATATATATATATATATATATATATATATATATATATATATATATATATATATATATATATATACATATATACACACACACACACACTAGTTGTGGTGCCCGGCACTACTGGTCCTCCCATTCATCATTGCCTGGTTGCCCTCCGTGGCGGAATTGTCACAATCAGGAAAAAAGACGGCGTCACTCCAGGTCTTGTGCAAACAATAACAGTGTATTTGCAATAAACAAATCACATAGGTGCTCCTGAACAGCACTACTCCTTTTTCATAGGGACTGGTACAACTTCACAGTTGTGATCCTGTGAGGTTGTACCAGTCCCTATGAAAAAGGAGTAGTGCTGTTCAGGATTTGAAATTCCTTAAGACCCATTTTTGGTGATACTTATTGAAGCAGATGTGGATTGTAGGGTTCTACTATCCTTGAAGAGATTAGGGAATATTACACCATCTAACTTCAACCTAATTGTTATTTCTCTAACGTCCTAGTGGATGCTGGGGACCCCGAAAGGACCATGGGGAATAGCGGCTCCGCAGGAGACTGGGCACAAAGTAAAAGCTTTAGGACTAGCTGGTGTGCACTGGCTCCTCCCCCTATGACCCTCCTCCAAGCCTCAGTTAAGATTTTGTGCCCGAACGAGAAGGGTGCAATCTAGGTGGCTCTCCTGAGTTGCTTAGAGTAAAAGTTTAAATAGGTTTTTTTATTTTCAGTGAGACCTGCTGGCAACAGGCTCACTGCATCGAGGGACTAAGGGGAGAAGAAGCGAACTCACCTGCGTGCAGAGTGGATTGGGCTTCTTAGGCTACTGGACATTAGCTCCAGAGGGACGATCACAGGCCCAGCCATGGATGGGTCCCGGAGCCGCGCCGCCGGCCCCCTTACAGAGCCAGAAGAGTGAAGAGGTCCGGAAAATCGGCGGCAGAAGACGTCCTGTCTTCAATAAGGTAGCGCACAGCACCGCAGCTGTGCGCCATTGCTCTCAGCACACTTCACACTCCGGTCACTGAGGGTGCAGGGCGCTGGGGGGGGGCGCCCTGGGACGCAATGAAAATACCTTAAATGGCTAAAAATACATCACATATAGCTCCTGGGCTATATGGATGTATTTAACCCCTGCCAGTTTTCCACAAAAAAGCGGGAGAAAGGCCGCCAAAAAAGGGGCGGAGCCTATCTCCTCAGCACACAAGCGCCATTTTTTTCCTCACAGCTCCGTTGGAGGAAGGCTCCCTGACTCTCCCCTGCAGTCCTGCACTACAGAAACAGGGTAAAACAAGAGAGGGGGGGCACTAAATTGGCATATTTAATATATACAGCAGCTATATTAGGGAAAAACACTTATATAAGGTTATCCCTGTATATATATAGCGCTCTGGTGTGTGCTGGCAAACTCTCCCTCTGTCTCCCCAAAGGGCTAGTGGGGTCCTGTCCTCTGTCAGAGCATTCCCTGTGTGTGTGCTGTGTGTCGGTACGCTGTGTCGACATGTATGAGGAGGAAAATGGTGTGGAGGCGGAGCAATTGCCTGTGTTAGTGATGTCACCCCCTAGGGAGTCGACACCTGACTGGATGGTCTTATGGAAAGAATTACGTGATAGTGTCGGCACTTTACAAAAGACTGACGACATGAGACAGCCGGCAAATCAGTTAATACCTGTACAGGCGTCTCAAACACCGTCAGGGGCTATAAAACGCCCGTTACCTCAGGTCGATACAGACACTGACACGGACACTGACTCCAGTGTCGACGGTGAGGAAACAAACGTATTTTCCAGTAGGGCCACACGTTACATGATCACGGCAATGAAGGAGGTTTTGAACATTTCTGATACTACAAGTACCACAAAAAAGGGTATTATCTGGGGTGTGAAAAAACTACCCGTAGTTTTTCCTGAATCAGATGAATTAAATGAGGTGTGTGATGAAGCGTGGGTTTCCCCCGATAAACTGCTAATTTCTAAAAAATTATTGGCATTATACCCTTTCCCGCCAGAGGTTAGGGCGCGTTGGGAAACACCCCCTAGCGTAGATAAGGCGCTCACACGCTTATCAAAACAAGTGGCGTTACCGTCTCCTGATACGGCCGCCCTCAAGGAACCAGCTGATAGGAAGCTGGAAAATATCCTTAAAAGTATATACACACATACTGGTATTATACTGCGACCAGCAATCGCCTCAGCCTGGATGTGCAGTGCTGGGGTGGCTTGGTCGGATTCCCTGACTGAAAATATTGATACCCTGGACAGGGACAATATATTATTGACTATAGAGCATTTAAAGGATGCATTTCTATATATGCGAGATGCACAGAGGGATATTTGCACTCTGGCATCAAGAGTAAGTGCGATGTCCATTTCTGCCAGAAGAGGATTATGGACGCGACAGTGGTCAGGGGATGCGGATTCCAAACGGCATATGGAAGTATTGCCGTATAAAGGGGAGGAGTTATTTGGGGTCGGTCTATCGGACCTGGTGGCCACGGCAACGGCTGGAAAATCCACCTTTTTATCCCAAGTCACCTCGCAGCAGAAAAAGATACCGTCTTTTCAGGCTCAGTCCTTTCGTCCCCATAAGGGCAAGCGGGCAAAAGGCCACTCATATCTGCCCCGGGGCAGAGGAAGGGGAAAAAGACTGCAGCAAACAGCCTCTTCCCACGAACAGAAGCCCTCCCCCGCTTCTGCCAAGTCCTCAGCATGACGCTGGGGCCTTACAAGCGGACTCAGGCAAGGTGGGGGCCCATCTCAAGAATTTCAGCGCGCAGTGGGCTCACTCGCAAGTGGACCCCTGGATCCTGCAGGTAGTATCTCAGGGGTACAAATTGGAATTCGAGACGTCTCCCCCTCGCCGGTTCCTGAAGTCTGCTTTACCAACGTCTCCCCCCGACAGGGAGGCGGTATTGGAAGCCATTCACAAGCTGTATTCCCAGCAGGTGATAATCAAGGTACCCCTCCTACAACAGGGAAAGGGGTATTATTCCACGCTGTTTGTGGTACCGAAGCCGGACGGCTCGGTGAGACCCATTTTAAATCTGAAATCCTTGAACACTTACATAAAAAGGTTCAAGTTCAAGATGGAGTCACTCAGAGCAGTGATAGCGAACCTGGAAGAAGGGGACTTTATGGTGTCTCTGGACATCAAGGATGCTTACCTCCATGTCCCAATTTGCCCTTCTCACCAAGGGTACCTCAGATTTGTGGTACAGAACTGTCACTATCAGTTTCAGACGCTGCCGTTTGGATTGTCCACGGCACCCCGGGTCTTTACCAAGGTAATGGCCGAAATGATGATTCTTCTTCGAAGAAAAGGCGTCTTAATTATCCCTTACTTGGACGATCTCCTGATAAGGGCATGGTCCAGAGAACAGTTAGAGGTCGGAGTAGCACTATCTCAAGTAGTACTAAGACAGCACGGATGGATTCTAAATATTCCAAAATCGCAGCTGATTCCGACGACACGTCTGCTGTTCCTAGGGATGATTCTGGACACAGTACAGAAAAAGGTGTTTCTCCCGGAGGAGAAAGCCAAGGAGTTATCCGACCTAGTCAGGAACCTCCTAAGACCAGGCCAAGTGTCAGTACATCAAAGCACAAGGGTCCTGGGAAAGATGGTGGCTTCTTACGAAGCGATTCCATTCGGCAGATTCCACGCAAGAACTTTTCAGTGGGATCTGCTGGACAAATGGTCCGGATCGCATCTTCAAATGCATCAGCGGATAACCCTGTCTCCAAGGACAAGGGTGTCTCTCCTGTGGTGGTTACAGAGTGCTCATCTCCTAGAGGGCCGCAGATTCGGCATTCAGGATTGGGTCCTGGTGACCACGGATGCCAGCCTGAGAGGCTGGGGAGCAGTCACACAGAGAAGAAATTTCCAGGGCTTGTGGTCAAGCATGGAAACGTCACTTCACATAAATATCCTGGAACTAAGGGCCATTTACAATGCCCTAAGTCAGGCAAGACCTCTGCTTCAGGGTCAGCCGGTGTTGATCCAGTCGGACAACATCACGGCAGTCGCCCACGTAAACAGACAGGGCGGCACAAGAAGCAGGAGGGCAATGATGGAAGTGGCAAGGATTCTTCGCTGGGCGGAGAATCATGTGATAGCACTGTCAGCAGTGTTCATTCCGGGAGTGGACAACTGGGAAGCAGACTTCCTCAGCAGACACGATCTTCACCCGGGGGAGTGGGGACTTCACCCAGAAGTCTTCCACATGATTGTGAACCGTTGGGAAAAACCAAAGGTGGACATGATGGCGTCCCGCCTCGACAAAAAACTGGACAGATATTGCGCCAGGTCAAGGGACCCTCAGGCAATAGCTGTGGACGCTCTGGTAACACCGTGGGTGTACCAGTCAGTGTATGTGTTCCCTCCTCTTCCTCTCATACCAAAAGTACTGAGAATCATAAGAAGGAGAGGAGTAAAGACTATACTCGTGGCTCCGGATTGGCCAAGAAGGACTTGGTACCCAGAAATTCAAGAGATGCTCACGGAAGACCCGTGGCCTCTACCTCTAAGAAAGGACCTGCTCCAGCAGGGACCATGTCTGTTCCAAGACTTACCGCGGCTGCGTTTGACGGCATGGCGGTTGAACGCCGGATCCTGAAGGAAAAAGGCATTCCGGATGAAGTCATCCCTACCCTGATCAAAGCCAGGAAGGATGTAACCATACAACATTATCACCGTATTTGGCGTAAATATGTTGCGTGGTGCGAGGCCAGGAAGGCCCCTATAGAGGAATTTCAACTGGGTCGTTTCCTGCATTTCCTGCAAACAGGACTGTCTATGGGCCTCAAATTAGGGTCCATTAAGGTTCAAATTTCGGCCCTGTCAATATTCTTCCAAAAAGAACTGGCTTCTGTTCCTGAAGTTCAGACGTTTATCAAGGGAGTACTGCATATACAGCCTCCTTTTGTGCCTCCAGTGGCACCTTGGGATCTCAATGTAGTTTTGGGATTCCTAAAATCACATTGGTTTGAACCACTCACCACTGTGGACTTAAAATATCTCACATGGAAAGTGGTAATGCTGTTAGCCCTGGCTTCAGCCAGGCGTGTCTCAGAATTGGCGGCTTTATCCTATAAAAGCCCTTACCTAATTTTTCATACGGACAGCGCAGAATTGAGGACTCGTCCTCAATTTCTACCTAAGGTGGTTTCAGCATTTCACTTAAACCAGCCTATTGTGGTGCCTGCGGCTACTAGGGACTTGGAGGATTCCAAGTTGCTGGACGTAGTCAGGGCCCTGAAAATATATGTTTCCAGGACGGCTGGAGTCAGGAAATCTGATTCGCTGTTTATCCTGTATGCACCCAACAAGCTGGGTGCTCCTGCTTCTAAGCAGACGATTGCTCGTTGGATTTGTAGTACAATTCAGCTTGCACATTCTGTGGCAGGCCTGCCACAGCCAAAATCTGTAAAAGCCCATTCCACAGGGAAAGTGGGCTCATCTTGGGCGGCTGCCCGAGGGGTCTCGGCTTTACAACTTTGCCGAGCAGCTACTTGGTCAGGGGCAAACACGTTTGCTAAATTCTACAAATTTGATACCCTGGCTGAGGAGGACCTGGAGTTCTCTCATTCGGTGCTGCAGAGTCATCCGCACTCTCCCGCCCGTTTGGGAGCTTTGTTATAATCCCCATGGTCCTTTCGGGGTCCCCAGCATCCACTAGGACGTTAGAGAAAATAAGAATTTACTTACCGATAATTCTATTTCTCTATCGTCCTAAGTGGATGCTGGGGTTCCTGAAAGGACCATGGGGAATAGCGGCTCCGCAGGAGACAGGGCACAAAAGTAAAGCTTTTACAGGTCAGGTGGTGTGTACTGGCTCCTCCCCCTATGACCCTCCTCCAGACTCCAGTTAGATTTTTGTGCCCGGCCGAGAAGGGTGCAATTCTAGGTGGCTCTCATAAAGAGCTGCTTAGAGAGTTTAGCTTAGGTTTTTTATTTTACAGTGATTCCTGCTGGCAACAGGATCACTGCAACGAGGGACAGAGGGGAGAAGAAGTGAACTCACCTGCGTGCAGGATGGATTGGCTTCTTGGCTACTGGACATGAAGCTCCAGAGGGACGATCACAGGTACAGCCTGGATGGTCACCGGAGCCACGCCGCCGGCCCCCTCACAGATGCTGAAGCAAGAAGAGGTCCAGAATCGGCGGCTGAAGACTCCTGCAGTCTTCTTAAGGTAGCGCACAGCACTGCAGCTGTGCGCCATTTTCCTCTCAGCACACTTCACACGGCAGTCACTGAGGGTGCAGGGCGCTGGGGGGGGGCGCCCTGGGAGGCAAATGAAAACCTTTAAAAAGGCTAAAAATACCTCACATATAGCCCCAGAGGCTATATGGAGATATTTACCCCTGCCTAAATGTACTAAATAGCGGGAGACGAGCCCGCCGAAAAAGGGGCGGGGCCTATCTCCTCAGCACACGGCGCCATTTTCTGTCACAGCTCCGCTGGTCAGGAAGGCTCCCAGGTCTCTCCCCTGCACTGCACTACAGAAACAGGGTATAACAGAGAGGGGGGGCAGAATAAATGGCAATATATTAATATAAAAGCAGCTATAAGGGAGCACTTAATCATAAGGCTATCCCTGTCATATATAGCGCTTTTTGGTGTGTGCTGGCAGACTCTCCCTCTGTCTCCCCAAAGGGCTAGTGGGTCCTGTCTTCGTATAGAGCATTCCCTGTGTGTCTGCTGTGTGTCGGTACGTGTGTGTCGACATGTATGAGGACGTTATTGGTGTGGAGGCGGAGCAATTGCCAAATATGAGGATGTCACCTCCTAGGGGGTCGACACCAGAATGGATGCCTTTATTTGTGGAATTACGGGATAGCGTCAACTCGCTTAAGCAGTCGTTTGCCGACATGAGGCGGCCGGACACTCAATTAGTGTCTGTCCAGGCGCCTCAAACACCGTCAGGGGCTGTAAAACGTCCCTTGCCTCAGTCGGTCGACACAGACCCAGACACAGGCACTGATTCCGGTGGTGAAGGTGACGAATCAACCGTATTTTCCAGTAGGGCCACACGTTATATGATTTTGGCAATAAAGGAGATGTTACATTTAGCTGATACTACAGGTACCACTAAACAGGGTATTATGTGGGGGTGAAAAAACTACCAGTAGTTTTTACCGAATCAGAAGAATTAAATGACGTGTGTGATGAAGCGTGGGGTGCCCCGATAAAAAACTGCTAATTTCAAAGAAGTTATTGGCTTTATACCCTTTCCCGCCAGAGGTTAGGGAGCGCTGGGAAACACCTTCTAGGGTGGACAAAGCGCTAACACGCTTATCAAAACAAGTGGCGTTACCCTCTCCTGAGACGGACGCACTTAAAGATCCATCAGATAGGAGGATGGAAAATATCCAAAAAGGTATATACACACATGCAGGTGTTATACTACGACCAGCTATTGCGACTGCCTGGATGTGCAGTGCTGGGGTAGTTTGGTCAGAGTCCCTGATCGAAAATATTGATACCCTGGACAGGGACAATATTTTACTGTCGTTAGAACAAATAAAGGATGCATTTCTTTATATGCGTGATGCACAGAGAGATATCTGCACACTGGCATCACGGGTAAGTGCTATGTCCATTTCGGCCAGAAGAGCTTTATGGACACGACAGTGGACAGGCGATGCGTAGAGGAGTTATTTGAGGTCGGTCTATCGGATTTGGTGGCCACGGCTACGGCCGGGAAATCCACCTTTCTACCTCAAGTCACTCCCCAACAGAAAAAGGCACCGACCTTTCAACCGCAGCCCTTTCGTTCCTTTAAAAATAAGAGAGCAAAGGGCTATTCATATCTGCCACGAGGCAGAGGACGAGGGAAGAGACAGCAACAGGCAGCTCCTTCCCAGGAACAGAAGCCCTCCCCGGCTTCTACAAAAGCCTCAGCATGACGCTGGGGCTTCGCAAGCGGACTCGGGGGCGGTAGGCGGTCGTCTCAAAAATTACAGCGCGCAGTGGGCTCACTCGCAGGTAAATCCCTGGATCCTGCAGATAATATCTCAGGGGTACAGGTTGAAATTAGAGACAGAGCCACCTCGCCGTTTCCTGAAGTCTGCTTTACCAACGTCCCCCTCAGAAAGGGAGACGGTTTTGGAAGCCATTCACAAGCTGTATTCTCAGCAGGTGATAGTCAAGGTACCTCTTCTACAACAAGGGAAGGGGTATTATTCCACTCTATTTGTGGTACCGAAGCCGGATGGCTCGGTAAGGCCTATTCTAAATCTGAAGTCCTTGAACCTATACATAAAGAAGTTCAAGTTCAAGATGGAGTCACTCAGAGCAGTGATAGCGAACCTGGAAGAAGGGGACTTTATGGTATCCTTGGACATCAAGGATGCGTATCTCCACGTTCCAATTACCCCTCACACCAGGGGTACCTCAGGTTCGTTGTACAAAACTGTCACTATCAGTTTCAGACGCTGCCGTTTGGTTTGTCCACGGCACCTCGGGTCTTTACAAAGGTAATGGCCGAGATAATATTTCTTCTTCGAAGAAAAGGCGTATTAATTATCCCATACTTGGACGATCTCCTAATAAGGGCAAGGTCCAGAGAACAGCTAGAGATGGGTTTAGCACTATCTCAAGAGGTGCTAAAGCAGCACGGATGGATTCTGAATATTCCAAAATCCCAATTAATGCCGACAACTCGTCTGCTGTTCCTGGGGATGATTCTGGACACAGTTCAGAAAAAGGTTTTTCTTCCCGAAGAAAAAGCCAAGGAGTTATCTGACTTGGTCAGGAACCTCCTAAAACCAGGAAAGGTGTCTGTACATCAATGCACAAGAGTCCTGGGAAAAAATGGTAGCTTCTTACGAAGCAATCCCTTTCGGCAGATTCCATGCAAAGGGATCTGTTGGACAAATGGTCAGGGTCGCATCTTCAGATGCACCTGCGGATAACCCTGTCGCCGAGGACAAGGGTATCCCTTCTGTGGTGGTTGCAGGAGGCTCATCTATTGGAGGGCCGCAGATTCGGCATACAGGATTGGATCCTGGTGACCACGGATGCCAGCCTGAGAGGCTGGGGAGCAGTCACACAGGGAAGAAATTTCCAGGGAGTGTGGTCGAGCCTGAAAAAGTCTCTTCACATAAGCATTCTGGAACTAAGAGCAATCTACAATGCTCTAAGCCAGGCGGAACCTCTGCTTCAAGGAAGACCGGTGTTGATCCAGTCGGACAACATCACGGCAGTCGCCCATGTAAACAGACAGGGCGGCACAAGAAGCAGGAGGGCAATGGCAGAAGCTGCCAGGATCCTTCGCTGGGCGGAGAATCACGTGATAGCACTGTCAGCAGTATTCATCCCGGGCGTGGACAACTGGGAAGCAGACTTCCTCAGCAGACACGACCTTCACCCGGGAGAGTGGGGACTTCATCCAGAAGTTTTCCACATGCTATTAAACCGTTGGGTAAAACCAATGGTGGACATGATGGCGTCTCGCCTCAACAAAACACTGGACAGGTATTGCGCCAGGTCAAGAGATCCGCAGGCAATAGCTGTGGACGCGCTGGTAACACCTTGGGTGTACCAGTCGGTATATGTGTTTCCTCCTCTGCCTCTCATACCAAAGGTATTGAGGATTATACGGCAAAGAGGAGTAAGACTAGTGGCTCCGGATTGGCCAAGAAGGACTTGGTACCCGGAACTTCAAGAGATGGTCACGGACGATCCGTGGCCTCTACTTCTGAGAAGGGACCTGCTTCAGCAGGGTCCTTGTCTTTTTCAAGACTTACCGCGGCTGCGTTTGACGGCATGGCGTTGAATGCCAGATCCTAAAAGGAAAAGGCATTCCAGAAGAAGTCATTCCTACCTTGATAAAGGCAAGGAAGGAAGTCACCGCGAAGCATTATCGCCGTATTTGGCGAAAATATGTTGCGTGGTGCGAGCAGCGGAGTGCTCCGATGGAGGAATTTCAACGGGGTCGTTTTCCTACATTTCCTGCAATCAGGATTGTCTATGGGTCTCAAATTGGGATCTATTAAGGTTCAAATTTCGGCCCTATCAATATTCTTCCACAAAGAATTGGCCTCAGTCCCTGAGGTCCAGATTTTTATCAAAGGAGTACTGCATATACAGCCTCCTGTGGTGCCTAAGGTGGCACCGTGGGATCTAAATGTAGTTTTAGATTTCCTCAAATCCAATTGGTTTGAACCACTAAAGAATGTGGATTTGAAATATCTCACATGGAAAGTGACTATGTTACTGGCCCTGGCTTCGGCCGGGAGAGTATCTGAACTGGCGGCTTTGTCTTATAAAAGCCCTTATTTAATTTTCCATTCGACATAGGGCAGAGCTGCGGACGCGTCCGCATTTTCTCCCTAAGGTGGTATCAGCGTTTCACCTGAACCAGCCTATTGTAGTGCCTGCGGCTACAGACGACTTGAAGGACTCCAAGTTGTTGGACGTTGTCAGAGCCTTAAAAATATACATTTAAAGGACGGCTGGAGTCAGAAAATCTGACTCGCTGTTTATACTGTATGCACCCAAAAAGTTGGGTGCACCTGCTTCTAAGCAGTCGATTGCTCGTTGGTTTTGTAACAAAATTCAACTTGTACATTCTGTGGCAGGCCTGCCACAGCCTAAATCTGTTAAGGCCCATTCCGCAAGGAAGGTGGGCTCATCTTGGGCGGCTGCCCGAGGGGTCTCGGCATTACAACTCTGCCGAGCAGCTACGTGGTCAGGGGAGAACACGTTTGTAAATTTTTACAAATTTGATACCCTGGCAAAGGAGGACCTGGAGTTCTCTCATTCGGTGCTGCAGAGTCATCCGCACTCTCCCGCCCGTTTGGGAGCTTTGGTATAATCCCCATGGTCCTTTCAGGAACCCCAGCATCCACTTAGGACGATAGAGAAAATAAGAATTTACTTACCGATAATTCTATTTCTCGGAGTCCGTAGTGGATGCTGGGCGCCCATCCCAAGTGCGGATTATCTGCAATACTTGTACATAGTTATTGTTAACTAATTCGGGTTATTGTTTAGGAAGCCATCTTTCAGAGGCTCCTCTGTTATCATACTGTTAACTGGGTTTAGATCACAAGTTGTACGGTGTGATTGGTGTGGCTGGTATGAGTCTTACCCGGGATTCAAAATCCTCCCTTATTGTGTACGCTCGTCCGGGCACAGTACCTAACTGGAGTCTGGAGGAGGGTCATAGGGGGAGGAGCCAGTACACACCACCTGACCTGTAAAAGCTTTACTTTTGTGCCCTGTCTCCTGCGGAGCTGCTATTCCCCATGGTCCTTTCAGGAACCCCAGCATCCACTACGGACTCCGAGAAATAGAATTATCGGTAAGTAAATTCTTATTTTCTCATAGTCCGTAGTGGATGCTGGGCGCCCATCCCAAGTGCGGATTGTCTGCATTACTTGTACATAGTTATTGTTATAAAAATCGGGTTATTGTTGTTGTGAGCCATCTTTTCAGAGGCTCCTTCTGTTATCATGCGGTTAACTGGGTTCAGATCACAAGTTGTACAGTGTGATTGGTGTGGCTGGTATGAGTCTTACCCGGGATTCAAAATCCTTCCTTATTGTGTACGCTCGTCCGGGCACAGTATCCTAACTGAGGCTTGGAGGAGGGTCATAGGGGGAGGAGCCAGTGCACACCAGCTAGTCCTAAAGCTTTTACTTTGTGCCCAGTCTCCTGCGGAGCCGCTATTCCCCATGGTCCTTTCGGGGTCCCCAGCATCCACTACGGACTATGAGAAATAGAATTATCGGTAAGTAAATTCTTATTTTTTTGTTACGATGAAGCCTCTTTAGATACCATATCAATTGAACCGAATGTGTGATTGGATGTAACATTGAGAATTTTAACCAGTGGTAATCCATTCTGTTATAAAAACTGATTATAAACCCCTGATGAAGTCCTAACGGACGAAACGCGTTGGATTTCGCGATATTGGGTTAATAAAGCCTTTGCCACAAGCATCTGGTTGGAGATACATCTCTTTCAAGTTCTGACTGTGATCACCTGACTGTAAATTCCTCACATCAACTGAAAAATGTTTATGTATGAGATTGTTATATTGAACTTTTATACACTTGTGTCAATGACGAATGTTTAGGTTACAAATATCGTTCATTTTTGTATGAATAAAAAATCTTTTAAATATTGTCATACTAAAGGCGATTTGGCTCCCACGACAATCTTTTACTATTCCATATCTAGTCCTAATACCTTATCTGAGGGTATTTCTTAGTGGTTTGAGACTAGTGGTATAGCGCAAAAAAGGGTTATCTTTTGTTTTTTATTTATATATATATATATATATATATATATATATATATATATATATATATATATATATATATATATATATATATATAATTTTTTTTTCTTTCTATCCTGCGGAATTCAAAATTAGGTGCTAACGCCGCACATTTATTGAATATGCCCCTTTGTGTATATATGACATGGTCTACTGGGCTGTGTATATATGGCATGGTGTAGCACTGTACTGGGCTGTGTATACAGGTTGAGTCTCCCTTATCCAAAATGGGACCAGAAGTATTTTGGATATCGGATTTTTCCGTATTTTGGAATAATTGCATACCATAATGAGATATCATGGTGATGGTACCTAAATCTAAGCACAGAATGTATTTATGTTACATATACACCTTATACACACAGCCTGAAGGTCATTTTAGCCAATATTTTAATAACTTTGTGCGCTGAACAAAGTGTGTGTATATTCACACAATTCAGTTATGTTTCATATACACCTTATACGCACAGCCTGAAGGTCATTTAATACAATATTTTTAATAACTTTGTGTATTAAACAAAGTTTGTGTACATTGAGCCATCAGAAAACAAAGGTTTCACTATCTCACTCAAAAGATTCCGTATTTCGGAATATTCCGTATTTCGGAATATTTGGATATGGGATACTCAACCTGTATATGGCATGGTGTAGCACTGTACTGGGTTGTGTATATATAGCATGGTGTAGCACTGTACTGGGCTGTGTGTATATATGGCATGGTGTAGCACTGTACTGGGTTGTGTATATATAGCATGGTGTAGCACTGTACTGGGCTGTGTGTATATATGGCATGGTGTAGCACTGTACTGGGCTGTGTGTATATATGGCATGGTGTAGCACTGTACTGGGCTGTGTATATATGGCATGGTGTAGCACTGTACTGGGCTGTGTGTATATATGGCATGGTGTAGTGCTGGGCTGTGTATATATGGCATGGTGTAGCACTGTACTGGGCTGCGTGCAGTCCCTGTGGGCCGTTTGGTCCCTGGGGTGGTACAAGGGGACAGTGGGGTTGTAGGTGGGCCGTTTGGTCCCTGGAGTGGTATAGGGGGACAGTGGGGTTGTAGGTGGGCCGTTTGGTCCCTGGGGTGGTATAGGGGGACAGTGGGGCTGTAGGTGGGCTGTTTCGTCCCTGGGGTGGTATAGGGGGACAGTGGGGTTGTAGGTTGGCCGTTTGGTCCCTGGGGTGGTATAGGGGGACAGTGGGGGCTGTAGATGGGCTGTTTGGTCCCTGGAGTGGTATAAGGGGACAGTGGGGGCTGTAGGTGGGCTGTTTGGTCCCTGGGGTGGTATAGGGGGACAGTGGGGTTTGTAGGTGGGCTGTTTGGTCCCTGGGGTGGTATAAGGGGGACAGTGGGGTTGTAGGTGGGCCGTTAGGTCCCTGGGGTGGTATAGGGGGACAGTGGGGGCTGTAGGTGGGCTGTTTGGTCCCTGGGGTGGTATAGGGGGACAGTGGCGGCTGTAGGTGGGCCGTTTGGTCACTGGGGTGGTATAGGGGGACAGTGGGGGTTGTAGGTGGGCCGTTTGGTCCCTGGGGTGGTATAGGGGGACAGTGGGGGTTGTAGGTGGGCAGTTTGGTCCCTGGGGTGGTATAGGGGGACAGTGGGGGTTGTAGGTGGACTGTTTGGTCCCTGGGGTGGTATAAGGGGGACAGTGGGGTTGTAGGTGGGCCGTTTGGTCCCTGGGGTGGTATAGGGGGACAGTGGGGGTTGTAGGTGGGCCGTTTGGTCCCTGGGGTGGTATAGGGGGACAGTGGGGCTGTAGGTGGGCTGTTTGGTCCCTGGGGTGGTATAGGGGGACAGTGGGGGTTGTAGGTGGGCTGTTTGGTCCCTGGGGTGGTATAGGGGGACAGTGGGGGTTGTAGGTGGGCCGTTTGGTCCCTGGGGTGGTATAGGGGGACAGTGGGGGCTGTAGGTTGGCTGTTCGGTCTCTTGGGTGGTATAGTGGGACAGTGGGGGTTGTAGGTGGGCCGTTTGGTCCCTGGGGTGGTATAGGGGGACAGTGGGGCTGTTTGGTCCCTGGGGTGGTATAGGGGACAGTGGGGCTGTAGGTGGGCTGTTTGGTCCCTGGGGTGGTATAGGGGACAGTGGGGGTTGTAGGTGGGCTGTTTGGTCCCTGGGGTGGTATAGGGGGACAGTGGGGTTGTAGGTGGGCCGTTTGGTCCCTGGGGTGGTATAGGGAGACAGTGGGGGTTGTAGGTGGGCTATTTGGTCCCTGGGGTGGTATAGGGGACAGTGGGGCTGTAGGTGGGCTGTTTGGTCCCTGGGGTGGTATAGGGGACAGTGGGGCTGTAGGTGGGCTGTTTGGTCCCTGGGGTGGTATAGGGGGACAGTGGGGTTGTAGGTGGGCTGTTTGGTCCCTGGGGTGGTATAGGAGGACAGTGGGGTTGTAGGTGGGCCGTTTGGTCCCTGGGGTGGTATAGGGGGACAGTGGGGCTGTAGGTGGGCCGTTTGGTCCCTGGGGTGGTATAGGGGGACAGTGGGGGTTGTAGGTGGGCCGTTTGGTCCCTGGGGTGGTATAGGGGGACAGTGGGGCTGTTTGGTCCCTGGGGTGGTATAGGGGGACAGTGGGGCTGTAGGTGGGCTGTTTGGTCCCTGGGGTGGTATAGGGGACAGTGGGGCTGTAGGTGGGCTGTTTGGTCCCTGGGGTGGTATAGGGGGACAGTGGGGTTGTAGGTGGGCTGTTTGGTCCCTGGGGTGGTATAGGAGGACAGTGGGGTTGTAGGTGGGCCGTTTGGTCCCTGGGGTGGTATAGGGGGACAGTGGGGCTGTAGGTGGGCCGTTTGGTCCCTGGGGTGGTATAGGGGGACAGTGGGGGTTGTAGGTGGGCCGTTTGGTCCCTGGGGTGGTATAGGGGGACAGTGGGGCTGTTTGGTCCCTGGGGTGGTATAGGGGGACAGTGGGGCTGTAGGTGGGCCGTTTGGTCCCTGGGGTGGTATAGGGGGACAGTGGGGGTTGTAGGTGGGCCGTTTGGTCCCTGGGGTGGTATAGGGGGACAGTGGGGCTGTTTGGTCCCTGGGGTGGTATAGGGGGACAGTGGGGCTGTAGGTGGGCTGTTTGGTCCCTGGGGTGGTATAGGGGACAGTGGGGCTGTAGGTGGGCTGTTTGGTCCCTGGGGTGGTATAGGGGGACAGTGGGGTTGTAGGTGGGCTGTTTGGTCCCTGGGGTGGTATAGGAGGACAGTGGGGTTGTAGGTGGGCCGTTTGGTCCCTGGGGTGGTATAGGGGGACAGTGGGGCTGTAGGTGGGCCGTTTGGTCCCTGGGGTGGTATAGGGGGACAGTGGGGGTTGTAGGTGGGCCGTTTGGTCCCTGGGGTGGTATAGGGGGACAGTGGGGCTGTTTGGTCCCTGGGGTGGTATAGGGGGACAGTGGGGCTGTAGGTGGGCCGTTTGGTCCCTGGGGTGGTATAGGGGGACAGTGGGGGTTGTAGGTGGGCCGTTTGGTCCCTGGGGTGGTATAGGGGGACAGTGGGGCTGTTTGGTCCCTGGGGTGGTATAGGGGGACAGTGGGGGTTGTAGGTGGGCTGTTTGGTCCCTGGGGTGGTATAGGGGGACAGTGGGGTTGTAGGTTGGCCGTTTGGTCCCTGGGGTGGTATAGGGGGACAGTGGGGGTTGTAGGTGGGCTATTTGGTCCCTGGGGTGGTATAGGGGGACAGTGGGGCTGTAGGTGGGCTGTTTGGTCCCTGGGGTGGTATAGGGGGACAGTGGGGCTGTAGGTGGGCTGTTTGGTCCCTGGGGTGGTATAGGGGGACAGTGGGGTTGTAGGTGGGCTGTTTGGTCCCTGGGGTGGTATAAGGGGACAGTGGGGGTTGTTGGTGGGCCGTTTGGTCCCTGGGGTGGTATAGGGGGACATTGGGGCTGTAGGTGGACTGTTTGGTCCCTGGGGTGGTGTAGGGGGACAGTGGGGCTGTAGGTGGGCTGTTTGGTCCCTGGGGTGGTATAGGGGGACAGTGGGGCTGTAGGTGGGCCGTTTGGTCTCTGGGGTGGTATAGGGGGACATTGGGGCTGTAGGTGGGCTGTTTGGTCCCTGGGGTGGTATAAGGGGACAGTGGGGTTGTAGGTGGGCTGTTTGGTCCCTGGGGTGGTATAAGGGGACAGTGGGGTTGTAGGTGGGCTGTTTGGTCCCTGGGGTGGTATAGGGGGACAGTGGGGTTGTAGGTGGACTGTTTGGTCCCTGGGGTGGTATAAGGGGACAGTGGGGTTGTAGGTGGGCTGTTTGGTCCCTGGGGTGGTATAGGGGGACAGTGGGGTTGTAGGTGGACTGTTTGGTCCCTGGGGTGGTATAGGGGGACAGTGGGGCTGTAGGTGAGCCGTTTGGTCCCTGGGGTGGTATAAGGGGACAGTGGGGTTGTAGGTGGGCTGTTTGGTCCCTGGGGTGGTGTAGGGGGACAGTGGGGTTGTAGGTGGACTGTTTGGTCCCTGGGGTGGTATAGGGGGACAGTGGGGCTGTAGGTGGGCTGTTTGGTCCCTGGGGTGGTATAGGGGGACAGTGGGGCTGTAGGTGGACTGTTTGGTCCCTGGGGTGGTATAGGGGGACAGTGGGGCTGTAGGTGGGCCGTTTGGTCCCTGGGGTGGTATAGGGGGACACTGCCAGAGTGATTGATGCACTATTCTTGCTCCTCTCTTAGACTTATCCAGGAATCGTTTCTCGGAGGTCCCCGGAGATCTGTGTCACCTGGTGTCACTGGAATATCTCAACCTGTACCACAACTGTCTCCGTAGTCTCCCTCCATCACTGTCCAACCTCCAGGTCCTGACTTACCTGAACATCAGGTGAGTGTCCGTTACTGCTCCCAGCACATGTTACCAGCCTAGCACCCTGCAGCATGTGACTGAACACTGCGCATTGTCCTGTCTGTACAGTCGGAACCACCTCGCCTCTCTGCCCCTGTGCCTCTGCCGTCTCCCCCTCACCGTCCTCATCGCCGGTAATAACAAGCTGAACTCCATCCCCGAGGAGGTGGGCGCCATGACCAGTCTCCGGCAGCTGGTGAGTTGCACATTTCATCTGTCTGTATGAGAGCCGTGGGGGACAGGGGTAAGGCTACACACGTGGGGGGTCAGGGGGCACGGCTGGTATCCCCTGTGACGCAAGCAACCCATGTAGCTAAACGCAGGGTACTGACCCCGGAGCACGTACGCTGGGCATATGTCAGCCAAGCATGGCGGAATTGCGGGCTAGCCAAAGCTTTGCGTATACAGAGAGTTGCGCCAAGAGTATAGCTGGTTGAAATGCGCACCGATGGCGACATCGGATGGTTGGGGGTGGTGCGGCGATCTGTGCTAATTTTCAGCACGCAGCGCGGCCGTACAGCGTGCAGCTCTGAATTGGCCCAGTAATGTACAGGCTTACAGGGGATTATGGGGGACAGACTGTGGCTCTATGGCTGGGAGAGCTCCCTGTAATTATACCCTGGCCTGTGGTAACACAGGATGTTTCATCATGATTGTGTGCAGCTGTTGTGTAATCGCCAGTTTCCTGCGCTACCTCTCTCACCCACTTTCCATGCGGCTTCCTGTGC